>NC_050579.1:198181082-198482461 GCF_011100635.1 Trichosurus vulpecula
TGTTTTCATTTTTGTCTTTGTACATACAATGACTCACAAGGCACTTGTTAGTAGAAGTCACTTAATAAACCCATGTTAAGTCGATTTGAATTGCCTAGCCTGGACCAGGTCTGAGAGCAGTGGGCCAGAGTTACAGTGTTGGCCTTAAGCCAAATCTCCCACTACGTATAACTTACTCCTAGAAAATGTGTGTGTGTGTGTGTGTGTGTGTGTGTATGAGTACATATGCACGTATATTTTCCTTTTAGATGACCACAAATAGGTTAAAAAATTAGGGACACCCACTGCCCCCACCCACCCAAGCAATCAATCGACAAATCAACCAAAATTTATTACTCTCTTGTTCCAGGGACCATGAAAGTCACTGGGGATACAAAGACAAAAATGAAATTTATTTGCTCTAGGAACTTGCATGCTACTGGGAGAAACAATATCTATATAAAAAAGCCTTCTTCTGTCCCTCTCTTTTACTTCATAGCATGTAATATTACCACATTGAACCGAACTACCATAATGAACCACTAACGTAGGTGGACATAAAAATCTATTTTAAATCTTCAACATATTTATTTCTTATAAATAATGGCAAATATATGACATCTCTTAACCAATGTTCCCCTAAGACTGCTAAACATATGTATTTCTTACATGTTTTATGGACTCAAGTGATTAGAATTGCTACATTTCAAAGTCTATCACAATTAGTCAGGGACATCTGAGTCTCCATATTTACAGTCTGTTTCACTCTCCAGGAGGTAACAGAAGGTGCCACATTGATCAACCATATTGCTGATCCTATCTGTTCACATACCTGGTTTCAGTCTGTTGCTACTGTAAAAATTCACTGGGCAAGTAAAAACCTGAAATGTTAATGTTAAAATCATATATCTACTTCATAGTATCTCCTTTTAAATTTACCTGGACAGTTGCAATTTTACGTCAGAAGTTTATTTCTGTGTTCTTTTACACAAGCACAATTAGCACAAGAGAGAAAATGTTATATGGAGGGTAAATTCTTGTTTAAAGAAAGCAGATGGTAAAAGTCAGAGAACATGGGGCATGGAGTGGTAGGGTAAGAAGGGTCAGAGATTCAGAGTCTAGATTTGTCCTTGATATCTTTACCAAGAGTGGCATTTTGGTATGATGGAAGGCTGGCCTTCAAATCAAGGGTCAGAGTCCCTCTGAGGACATTTAACAGCTGTGAAACTTCGCAAGTTACTTAACCTTTTTATGGTTCTAGGTGACTTTCTAAGATTCCAAGGTGCAAAAAAGTACTTACCTCATTGGTAGAGGGTCTTTCCTCACTTGGGAGTTCCCTATACCAATGAAGTCACAAGTCTAATCTCTATCTCTGTCTTTACCATAAGAAAAAAAATATGGGGAATGTTTAGAATACAAGCTTTAGTGTTAGAGATTCCTTTAATAAAAATTAATCCAATGTATTCATTTCTAAAATAAAATTGTATTGATGCCTTTTTTATCACCATAATTTCTCCCACTGTGCTTCCCAGACAGCCAGCCTGTGCAACAAAGAATATTTTGATTAAAATTTTTAAAAGAAAAATAGAAAAGAAAAAGAAGAGGATAAAAATTTAGCATACTTGGCAATTACATTGAACAAGTCTGAAAACATGTGCCATGTATCCCACTCATGAATCTCCCACCTCTGAAAAATGTGAAGTTAGGTTATTTTCTCCTATCTCTTGTCCAAAACATAATTTATCTTCAAATATCTAAAATACATGCTTGTTTTTTGTAACTTTCCAAAATTCATTTTTGACTTTTTGTGGGGCTATTCTTTTCAGTTATACTGTTATAGTTATTGTGTACATCATTTTCTTAGTCTTACGTCACTCTGGATTGCCTCATGTCAATTTTTCTATACTTCTTTGTTTTATCATGCTCAGTATTTCATATAACATCATAACATTCCATTACATTCACATACCACAATTTATTTAGCCATTCCCTAATTGATGCAGCCTCTTCTGGATCACTGTTTTGTCATGGCAGAGGGAATTCCATAGCTCAATAAAACTATGAGCTATGTTGTTCAGGGTTACACAAGACAAACAGGTCATAGTGAAGAGTTCTGACAAAAGGTGATCAACTAGAGAAGAAAATGGCAAACCATTCCAGTACCTTTTCCAAGAAAACCTTATGAATTGCATTAAAATGATAAAAGATATATAATCAGAAGATGAGCCCCTCAGACTGAAAGTGTCCAATAGGCTACTGGGGAAGAGTGGAGGACAACTACAAGTAGCTTCAGTACTAATGAAGTGGCTGGGCCAAAGGCAAAAGGAAGCTCAGCTGCAGATGCATCTGTCTGGTGACAAAAGTAACAGGAATTGGACAGACTTTGAAAAATTGTGGAGGACAGAAGGGCCTGCTGTGTAACCCTGGGCAAGTCACTTAACTTCTCTGTATTCCAATTTCCTCATCTGTAAGATGAGCGGGTTAGAGTTAATAGATTTGAAGGTTACTTTCAGCTCTCAATATGTGATCCTATAAGTATGGAAAGACTACATATCTTTCGTCTGAGATTGGAGAGTTACCCTATCTCCATTTAAAGAGGTTCATTGACAAAGTATTGGACACCAAATGATGATGATTTTTTTTCTGCTATGTCTCCTCATGACCACTATCTACTAAAGTATAGAAATGTTATTATCCAAATCAATTGGCGTTCTATGCTATTTATGAAAAATCCTTGGAATACTAAAGCATATACTCATACATTCTTTTTAATTACCTTTGTCTTTTTTCTTTTATATCACTTACAATTCCTAATATATTATAATTATACATTTTCACACAATATTGAATATTAAAACTGAATGAGCAGAAGGAACATAGTACAAAAATACACGTTTTGAAAATTGCCATAATATTCATTTATTCATTCAACCTTTATAAAATACTCACTGCATGACTAAATCAGCAACAAAAATATCACAGGATGTTAATTATTTTTATCGGATATCTTTTAACAATTTAAAATTTCCTCACTTTTTTTTTACACAAGTCATTTCCTAATATGCTTCCCCTAAAGAACCCTCATTCATAGCAAATAAAAACAGTTAAGCAAAACCAACTGATCCATTATGTCTGATATGAGATGCAATCTTTCCTAATTGTCATTCAGCTTTAGGGCAGAGATTAACCATATCTATCAATTATGATGCTCTTTCCTTCAATTATTGTAGTCACACATGTTGTTCCCTGTTTCTACTTGATTTATTTTGAATAAGTTCGTTCAAGCTGTAACCCATTTTATTACATTCCTTCTTTTGTTAGCCAGGTCTTTGGAAGAAAATGATCTTGTGATCTTGTCTCTTTGGATTAGTTGTTGTTGTTGTTGCTGAAATTTATTAACATGACAAGCCAAAGAAGATCTTGTGACTTTCTAACCAGAAGTCAAATAACTATCTGGGACAAAGAACTGTGACTCAGTCCCAGATACAGGAAGGTTCAAAAACATTGAACTTTATGGACTCCACTTAGCTGGCTGACTGTTCTGTGTTCTAAAAAGAACACAGAGGCAAGACTCCTCCTTGAGAGAAAATGTTCATACAAATAAAAATCTGGGAACTGACATATTTCTCTCTTTATGAAGAGAAAGCACCTAAGAATTTCCTCCCAGTGCATGTGAAGGAACTCACTTCCCCACTAACAGAGCTGAACCTTAAGCTCTAAGCTAAAAGGGAGATTGTGGTAGCTATTTCTTCCTTTCTCTACTCTTTTGAGAGAATATATCAGCTACCTCAATGGCTAATTCCAGCTAATACCAGAAACCCAAATTAGAGAGAAGCCCTGTAACTGTATCCAATAAAACCCCAACTAACTGTGCCTACCAGACATGTAGAGCAATATCTAATAAAGAACACAAGAATAGTGAATCACTGTCTCACTGTTCAGCAGATACTACATGTCAGGTGAAAGCAGTGGAACATAGAGCTATTGGGATCTGCATGATTACATCAACAGAAGACATTAGTGGTCCTGCAGTATTGGTGACATATCTCTTCATACATGCACATATATGCCACATAAAGTTCCTTAGGTGTGCGCCTTTCATGAATATTCTTTGTGTGTCCATTCTTCTCACTGATGTTATGAGCCTTACTAGGAGTGAGTGCCTCAGGTTTATGGGTCAATGCTCTGTTATTTCTATACTTATTATGATATCTCATTAAATGCCTTAGCTTTAAAAAAAAATCTGTCCTTCTGTAATAACATCACTGGATGTTCATGACCTATATTTTCTTAATATATTCAGATCTATAGAATATCACAATCCTGAGATAGTCCTTTGGGAGCCCCATATGCAAGAGGCAAATATTCCAGATGTTATAGTCATATTAGTCATTTCTTATGCTAAAGCAATATTCTATTATATTCATATACCATCATTCCTCACATGAGTGACCCTACCTTTTTTTCCAGTTCCTTGCTGCCAAAAAATCACTGCCCTTTGAATTTATGGGAGTCAGTGATTAAATAATCGATGATATAAGCAATGAGGATATCAGTAACCCAAGACACTATAAAAGACCATTTACCTAATAAAATTAAAATAAAGCTAAATTAACTTTTGGAGGAAATTTGTTTTTAAAAGACTTTAGAGATAATAGCCAGGTAAACATTACATGTAGTATTGAAGTAATGGACCAAAGTTTCAGACAAAAATCTTCACAAATAAAATATGTAGAAAAGAATCCTAATGTAGAGTGGAGCAAAGGAGAAATGCAGGCAACCAGTAACAGATTAAATCATTTTACTAATAGACTAGAAGGGATTTTTTTTGCTTGATTATTAAGAAAAGACTCTGAAAGTTCCCATATTCCATTTGGCTTTCATAATTATTTTTAAGGAACAAAAACAAAATTCTAAAAGGCATAATAAAACCACTGGAACAGGTACCAAGGAAATCAAATTTGCCCAAACTGATGAAGCACCTAGGCCTGACTCACTGGCAAGTCTAGTCACTGAAACTTGGCAGAAATTCTCAGAGTCAAGAACAGGTATGAGAGAGAATGGGACCAGGTACTAGAAGATCACAACACATCTTATGTAGTTTTCCAAATAGCCAGAGCAGTTCAGAATCCTACAGAGCTTGTGGTATGTTAGAAAGCAGCAACAGAAGACACTGATAAATACAGCAGTGGGCAAATTTTCTTGAGAGCACAGCAGAAAGTGAGGTTGGCATAGCATGAAAAGGGTACTCAACTGTGCAAATCAATAAGAAAACAGAAATTCTAAAGGCCAAAGGTAAAAAGACCTGTCAGAGTTCTGAACAGTGAGAAGTAATTTGCTATTGACGGGACTGTCTTCCCCTGTGGATAGAATACTATCCTCAAAAATAGGAAATCTGTATTCAGAGCCCATATGCCCACTGCTGATAGGATCTTCCACCATATCTGGCAAGAGAAGATAATACTCACCATCTGCTAGCCTCATTGATCTGTTCAAGTGATTAGGAAATCAGGTGCCTAAGTTTCCCAGTGGTGTGCTTTCATTATTTAAGTCGGTTGTCTTTGTAAGTATATTATTCTTGCATTATTGATTGTTTTGACTTTTAACTGGAAACTTTTAGCAATTGTTTGTTGTCAGCAAAGAGGAAATGCCCAAGTGGAATCATAGTTAATTAGGTGTGGGGTAGGGATGCCACCAAAAGTGAAATGGAAGAGGAGAGGGCACCTTTACTTCTTCAACATTCTAATTAAAGGTACAATTCTCCTAGGAGTAAATGCAGGAAAGAGAGAGTGAATAATTTAAGTGGTTTATTCTGCATGAAAGTATCCACTGGGAAATTCCCCATCTCATCTTTAACTTCTCTACTTTTGCTTAATTAGCCTCTCAGTAGATGTATGAAGAGAACCCTCTCACTTTCAGAAAATGATTAAGTGGCAAGTGACCTTCTTTGTCACTGATTTTAGGTTAATAGATAGCAATGCATGACATTCTACTATCCTTGGCCCATATCCAGCAAAATAACATGGTATAAATCCAGTCAGCCCTAATGAAACCAAAGATGATACACAATTCGTTGAGTCTGATACATTAAGGACCCTCCAGAATGCCCCGTGGAGAGCACTATGCACAATCAGTACAAAGTTATCATCCTTGCTGTCCATCTACTCCAAAGTGCCCACTTGAGAAATGGACAGTTTCATCCTGATTCAATTCACTACATGTTGATTAAGTGTTTTACTAGTGGAGGATCCTCCACTACTCACTAGAATACAAAGACAAAACCAACAGTAGCAAAAGTAAAAACAATACAATCCCTGTCTCAAGAGATATCTTCCACTAGGGGAAGACAACAGGTAAATAAGCAAATATAAAGTAAATGCAAAATAATACAGATTAATTTCAAGATTGAGACGCTTCTAACAACTAGAAGGACCTGGGAAGGCTTCATGTAGGAGTTAGGTGGCAAGTGCACCTTGAAGGAAGCCAGGAGTTATAGGAGACAGAGAAGAGAAGTGAATTTGTTCCATATATTTCCCAACACTGCAGTTCTTTCATTCCTGTACATTATGTCTCCAATTGTGATGTCAAATTGATGAATCTATAGCAGATCCATGAATGGAATTGTGTATGCTAATAAATGTACTTCAGCTAAGATGAACTAAAATTAACTCTCTGGTATTAAAACCTTCCTAAGAACATCATTATTGTTGTTTTAGTGTGATGTTTTAGTGTGATCTATTTTTTTTTTCTTAAGGAAAGTCAAACTCCTGAAAAAATCTGCACTCCATCTGCAAGAAGCCCTCCTTGTAGTCACCAAGCTTTTATTAGTCAGTCAAAAATTATTTCTTAAGCACTTACTATGTGACCTAACAGATACTTGCACTAATAGGAGGAGAAGTAATGAATTATAGCAATTTCAACAGGAAACAAAACTCTAGCATTTTATCATTATCTAAACAATTTATAAACTTACAATGTTTCCATATTTGAAATTATTCAGTTAGCTGTACTTAGGCAATTATTCAATTTCTATCATTTAATTGTCTCTATCCTTTATGTGTTCTCTTGAGGCAGTGTTGTGCAGTTTTCTCACTGGGGCAAGGTGACTGGAACTTTGCCCCAAGGCACCTAAACTTTGAAGGCATTGATTGACAACATTTACTTTCATTTAACTGGCATAGAAACAATTAAATTTAGCATCTACTCAGCTAGCATAATTAAAAGTGAAAGTCTAAATATGGCAAGTTTACTGACACATAAACTGGTAAAACTCAAATGAATTCCTTCCCTAAGATGTTTAATGATGCCTATTGTCTATAGGGCAGTATGTCTAGTAACAATATAGAAGTATCTTCAATCATATCACTTTGTGGCTTTGTGTCTCTCTGTATCACTGTTTAAAAAGTTGGTTTTAGAGTATATTTTGGGAAAATTGCCTGTGGCATCAAAATTGCTACTTATAGTTACTTTCCACTCCTCTCTCCTCACTAGTGCATACGGATCACAGTTGACACATTCATTCATCACAGCATTTTGCTTAGTGCCACATCCTTTTCAGGTGGCATACTAGCAAAAGCACCAGACAGAGAATCGCAGGACTGAGCTTTGAGTGGTAACTCCACTACTCAACACCTGTGTAACCTTGTGTAATGGCAAGTAAAGTGAGACTCTTTGTTGTCTTTTGTTTTGGAGTACTCAGCGCTAAGGCAATCAAGTGCCTTTGAGTCTTGCCTTTGTTCCAATCAAGAGTCTTTGATTGAATCGGGAATTTTTGATGCCATGCTTAAGTCATGGGAAGACTTAGGTCACATGGGTTTGAGTCACATGGTTGTGATGCCCTCTGACCCTGAAGAAGTGTATATATACTCTGAGGTTAGCATTTTGCTTGGGACTCACTCATTGGAAGAATGTTGTGTGATTTGACCAGATGAGACTGTTGGTAACCATGAAGGAGCCCTCTGGCTTTGAAAAACCCCATGTTGCTGCTTCTTTCTCTGGTAACTATGTATATAATGTCTTGGACAGATAGCGAGAAGCCTATCTGCTGATTTGTGTTATTTTGCTCTGTTTACATAATTTCTGCTTGTAATTTCTGTTTATGTTTTCTTAGAAGTTCAGGGTACTGGCTTTTTCCCCTGGACTGATGAATGATACATGTATGTTTAATTAAAGTAAGATTGTTAACCCCTTAAAGTTGCTTTCCTTAGAAAAGCAGATCAAAGAACCTGAGCTAGCAGCCCTCCTGTATGCTGGTGTCATTGACCTTACACAGTCACAATAGTGGCAAGTAGCATTGTTGTTACATCTTGTGTTAACTTCCCTGGACTTCAGTTTCATCTTCTGTAAAAATAAATTTGAATTAGATGGCCTCTGAGGTCCTTTCTAGCTCTGGATCTATGATCTCAGAAATTTTCTGTTCCTGACTTTAATGATCATATGTTTTTCAAGGTCAAAAGTGAAAATGTAAGGTATCAATTCAGTGTCCACTTTTTAAACCATGCTACTCTTTTTTAAATACCAAGAGTTATTTCCATTGAGTCCTTCAATGGTGTTTAAAACAGTGAAATGGAAAATAAATGCTAGGTTAAATATCCATATATAATACTAATTATATCACTATTATTTTCACAACATTGTTACATTTCAACACCTACTGGAAGGGGCAGAAAAACTCTATAATTGTTCAAAAGTTTTCTGGGAGGAAAAAAAAAGCCACCAATACTCATTTTTTTTATTTTTATTCAATGCTACAGAAATGGCCTATCAGTTTTTATACTTTTCCCACCTCTAAGTAAAAATATCATTTCCATCATATTTTTATACTAGGCAATTTGTTTACTTTCCCTGCTTCAAGTTCCTACAGACCTTGGAACCACAGGGATTTTTCTACAACCCCCATCAATTTCTTTTCTGTCTAACATGTCACTCTTGGTTAAGGAGGAATTCTTTTTCTTCACTTCACTCAAAGAGATACTTTACATGAATCAAAAATCAAATTATATCTGCCATCTGTGAGCTTGAGTACAGATCTTATTTAATGTTTTCCTGTGTCTAACTGTTGATTCCTTGTGATTGATTGGACACTCTCTGATACCACTTAAAATAACAGGAATCATCACTTCAGATATACTATGCACATTTTTGACCTATCATAAATAATAAGCAATGAGTAAAACCTCTGACTTTTGGACAAATGTGTTAATTAAGTACAAATAACTAGTATTTGTTGAATGAATGAAATAATTAAAAGAGTAAGAAAATTCTTTTCCTTCTGATGAATTGAAAACAAACTTTTTAGAATAGAGGAAGTTAATTTGATATTGCTTTCTTTTGCCTAGAACATCAAGGAAAAGAAAAAGCAGAGGTAACTCAGTCAGAGTGAATAGAGTGCTAGACTTGAGTTCCAGAAGAAGTGGGTTCAAATTCAGTCTCTGATCCTTAGCATGTGACCCTGGGAAAGGCATTTATCCTCTATGTCCCAAAGGCAACTCCCAAGGCAGCATGAGAAACTGATTGATAAAGTGGAGAGAACTGACTGGCTCAAATCCTGACTCTGCCTCATAGGGTCTGGGAGTCTACAAGTTATCTAACCTCTCTATGTTTCAGATCATCATCTGTAAAATGAGGGTATTGAACTCTAATGTTCCCTTCCAACTCTAAACTCACCATAGACTAATCTATTATGCCACAGGATGAATTATGATCTTTTTCATGAAGAGTGGTCTCCAAACTCAGAAATTCATGGGCCTTTCCCATATTTGCATATCGAGGAACCATTACAGCCACTATATTTATCTTTCTCAGATCCCAATGTCCAAGAATTTCTGTAGAAAAACTGAGAATGTGGTCTAATGATTCACTGTATGTGGATATGTGGTATCTTAGGGTAATCATTTCCCCATGCCATTCCTCAATTCCTGATGCTAAAAAACTGTTTTTCACCACCAAACCTACAGACCTTGGGTAATGCTGAAAACAATTAAAAAGTAGTACTTGATGTAAGTGGATCATTATTAAGGTCAAGCTAGAGCTCTCCCTTCTTCAGTAGTATAAATGACAATGATCAGTCTTGAATGAAACAACTTGCACATGTATTTCTAAACCTTGTTTGCTTTAAAAAATTACTGATATTCAATAATCAACGTGAACTATATACATATATATTTCACATATATCATATATTCTAATATATAATGTAAAATATTACACAATAATGATACTGACAGGAAATTCTTTTGATGTGCTAAAACTGTTCACCTTTAAAAGATCTGTAAGAGTAGTTTAGACAAATAACATAAATTATTTCACTCTTTTTATTTCTCCTTTCCATTCTATGCTCTTCACTCTGCCCTATGCTCCCCCCCTTATCTTCCTATTTCTCCTCATAAACTTCATCCTTCTCCCCTTCCTCTCTCTCTCCCTCCTCATCCACTCTCATCAACCATCTCTTCTACTTCCTCCTCTATCTTCCTCCTCCTTTTCTTCTTCTTCTTCTTCTTCTTCTTCTTCTCCTCCTCCTCCTCCTCTTCCATTTCCTCCTCCTGCATCTCTTCCTCTTCCTTCCCCTCCTTTTCCTTCTTTTTCCCCTCCTCCTCCTCCTCCTTCTCCTCTTTCTATTCCTCCAACATCTCTGTTAGTTAAATGTATCTGGTCTCACACAAGACATGAGTTATTTGAACCTTTAAGTATCATTTTTATGAGCAGCTTATGGATACTTCAAGTGCATTCTTATTTAATTCATGCTCTGAAATCACCTGAAATGATCACTCAATGCTAAAAGGTATCAAAGTGAAAGCGGGGTTATAATGATATGATGCGAAGATGAATAGTACTTCTAACACTCAATTGATATGAAAACACAAAAATAATTATATATATTTACATATATATAACCTGGTTAATTAAATACTTAATAATCAAATGGCCACACTAATTTAAGAACTGGGTTGGGAGACTCTGCTGGAATAAAATATCAATGTATAAACTCTAATATAGTACCCATTTTACAGGGTGGTAAAAGTGGTATGCATCTTTAATTTCCTTGTTATACAGAATTCTAAATGTTAAACCTTCTAAACCAATGCAGCTTGTCTTCAACTTCTAAGTTGAAGATACTTTAAGTTAAGTTAAGATACTTTTAAGATACTGTCAGGGAAACTGAGAGCTTAAATGTCTTACCCATTCTCACACATCTAGTATATGTCAGACACAGGATTCAAAACCGCATTTTCCTAATTCCAAGAAGAGACTTCTATCCACTCCAACAAGATGCTCCTCATATATTCACATGGATATTTTTATTTCAATGGCATACAGTTTTAGTTGGCTTGGGGAAAATGAGGAATGAATGAAAAATTTCTAGCATGAGGTGGTTGAGTCAATGATTTGTTGAAAGATCATTATACTTTAAATAAGAAAATCTAGATTCTGGTCTCATTTCTTTCACTAATAAGCTCTATGACCTTGAGCAAGTGACCTGACCATTTCATGTCTTAGATTTCTCATGAAGAGATCAAACAAGATTTTTAAAAAGCAATAAATCAACAAGCATTTCTTAAATACTTGTTATATGTCAGGCACTGTTCTCAGTGCTAGAGTGCTAGAGATGGGAAGTGCTACAGATGGGGACAGGGGAGTCCTTGCCTACAAAGGGTTTCCATTCTAGTGGAGAAAACAACATGTAAATAATTAGGTATATACACAATCTATACAGAGTATAGTGGAAAGGTAACCTTAAAGGAAAAGGCTCTAGCTAAGGGAATGGAGGATGTAGAGTACATGAAAGACCTCCTATAGAAGGTGACATTTGAGTTTTGGAGATAGGAATTCTAAGATAGGGAGAAGGCAGGGTATTCCAGGCATAGAGATAGGAGGTGGGATGTCATTGTGAGAAATACCAAGTAGATGAGTATGATTGTATTATAAAGTACATGGAGAAGAGCAAAGTATTGGACTGGGGAAAGTTTGTAAAGTGCTTTAAATGTCAAAAATGATTTTATATTTGATCCTTCAAGTAATAAGAGGCCACTAGAGCTTATTCATCACATCAGATGTATACTTTAAGAAAATCATTTTGACAACTGTTTGAAGAATGAATTGAAATGAGGGTAGACTTGAAGCATATAGCCTCTAACACACAGGGAGTTATGCATGAATACATCATAGAACGATCCCAGCGGTAGATGGATTGGTATACGATATAGAACCACTTGTCCCTAGATACCAATTATTCCACAGTCTCCTCAGTGAAATCTCCAGCACCATGAAAGAGACTCTTCTAACCATTTCTATTAGAAAATTTAATTGGATGAAAAAATAATATTGAAGAGAATGTGACGTATAGCTAGGTAGGCAGCCTATCAAGTGAATCCCTTAGTATTTACAGGGGATGAGTACTGTTGGAGACAACTAAGTGCCACAATGACTAGAAAACTGGGCCCAGGGTCAAGGAGATTGAGTGTAAATCAAACTTTAAGCACTTAATAGCTATATGACTCTGAATAACTCATTTAACCTCTGTCTACCTCAGTTCTTTCAAATATAAAATAGAAATAACATTTGCACATACATTCTAGAGTTGTTGTGAGGATCAAATCAGATAATATTTGTAAAATAATTGGGGGGTAGGCGGAGCCAAGATGATGGCATGAAAATATGGACTTGCTTGAGCTCTCCCCCAAATCCATCCAAACAACTGTAAAAAGTGACTCTAAACAAATTGTAAAGCTACAGAACTCACAAAATGACAGAGTGAAACCAGTCTTCAGCCCAAGATGGCCTGAATGGTGGCTAGGAAGGCTCTATCACACAGTGCTGGGAGCAGAGCACAGCCCAGTGGGAGCTTCAACAGGAGAGACCAGGCCAGAGCAGACCAGGCAGAACAGGCCTCAGGGCCCTGAATCACTGGCAGTTGTGGCATTTTCTAGGCTTCTCAACCTACAAACACAAATGACAACTTCACAAGTCAATGGGAAAACTCTGTTGGACTTGGGTGAGAGAAGGGCACAGTATAGCCACAGCCCCAGGGTGGTGGAGGTTGCTGCAGCTGCAGCAGCCCCCCCAGTGGTGGGACTCAAGCAGCTGATCACAGTGGAAGTGCAGGGATCCCTTTGCTGGTGCTGAGGTAGGGTTCTCTTGCTTTGCCCTGCTTGGATCTGAGTCACAGTCCTAGTTGGCTGTCCATGGGAGGGGAGGAGTGCTGAAGTGGGAGAGCTCATAGTGGTTGTTGAGAGGGAGACCTCCTGGTAGTTACACAGCAGAAAGGAGTGCTTGCACTCACAGACCAGAGCACAGGCCAAAAAATGGGATGAGAAATGGGAGTGATACAAGAAAACCATGTAAAACAATTCAACAGCTTGCTGAAGGAGACCCAAAAAAATACTGAAGAAAATAATACTTCAAAAAATAGACAAATGGAAAAGGATATCTAAAAGATCACTGAAGAAAATAATGCCTTAAAAATAAGAATGAAGCAAGTGGAAGATAGTTACTTTATGAGAAATCAAGAAATTATAAAACAGAACGAAGAGAAAAAAAAATGGAAGACAATATGAAATATCTCATTGGAAAAACCACTGACCTGGAAAATGGATCCAGGAGAGATAATTTTAAAATTGTTGGACTACCTGAACGCCATGATAAAAAAAAGAGCTTAGACATCATCTTTCAAGAAATTATCAAGGAAAACTGCCCTGATATTCTAGAAGCAGGTGGTGAAATAGAAATGGAAAGAATCTACCGATCACCTCTTGGAAAAGATCTCAAAAACAAAACTCCTAGGAATATTGTAGCCAAATTCCAGAGTTCCCAGGTCAAGGAGAAAATATTGCAAGCAGCCAGTAAGAAAGAATTTGAGTATTGTAGAAACACAATCAGGATAACTCAGGATTTAACAGCTTCTACATTAAGGGATCAAAGGGCTTGGAATATAGTATTCTGGATGTCAAAGGAGCTAGGATTAAAACCAAGAATCACCTACCCAGCAAAACTGAGTATAATACTTCAGGGAAAAATATGGATTTTCAATGAAATAGAGGACTTTGAAACATTCTTGATGAAAAGACCAGAGCTGAATAGAAAACTTGACTTTCAAATACAAGAATCAAGAGAAGCATGAAAAGGTAAACAGGAAAGAGAAATCAGAAGGGAATGACTAAAGTTGAACTGTGATATTTGTAACTCGTGAGACCTTTCTCAGTATTAGGGTCGTTGAAGGGAATATACATACATACATACATACATATATATATATACACACACATATATGTATTACATATATATGTATTACATATATAATATAGATAGATAGATAGATAGATAGATAGATAGATAGATAGATAGATATAGCCAGAGGGCACAGGGTGAATTGAATATGAAAGGATGATATCTAAAAATAAAATTAAGGGGTAAGAGAGGAATATATTGGGAGTAGGAGAAAGGGGAAGATAGAATGAGGTAAATTATCTCACATAAAACTGGCAAGGAAAAGCTGTTATAATGGAAGGGAAGAGGGGGTAGGTAAAAGGGAATGAGTGGACCTTGCTCTCATTGGATTTGGTTTAAGGAGGGAATGACATACACATTCAATTGGGTATTTTACCTTACAGGAAAGTAGGGGGGAAGGAGAAAAGGGGGGATGATAGAAGAGACAGAAAATTAGGAGAAGCAGGTAGCTAAAAGCAAACACTTTTGAAAAGGGACAGGGTCAAAGGAGAAAATTGAATAAAGGGGGACAGGATAGGATGGAGGGAGATACAGTCTTTCTTATCATGACTATTAGGGAAGTGTTTTGCATAATGATACATGTATAACCTATATTGAATTGCTTACCTTTTCAAGGAGGGTGGGTGGGGTGGGAAGAAAGGAGAGAATTTGGAATTAAAAGTTCTAAAAACAAATGTAAAAACAAATTGTTTTTACATGCAACTGGGAAATACAAGCAGTGGGGTATAGAAATCGATCTTCCCCTACAAGAAAGTAAGGGGAAAGGGGATGGGGGGAGTGGGGTGATAGAAGGGAGGGCAGACTGGGGAAAGGGGCAATCAAAATACATGCCATCTTGGGGTGGGGGGAGGGTAGAGATAGTGAGAAAATTCGTAACTCACAATCTTGTGGAAATGATTGTTGAAATCTAAAAATAAATTTAAAAAATAATTAGATTTTTTTAATGTGCCTTGCACATAGTAGGAACTTAATTCATAATTTTTTCCTCTTTCCCTTCCCTTTTTCCTTCCTTCCTTCATTCTTTCCTTCATCTATCAAAGTCAAGTCAACAAGCATTCATTTAATGCCTCCTGAATGCCAGGTACTGTGCTAAGCACTGGTAATCCAAAGAAAGACAAAAGCCAGTCTTTGTTCTCCAATAGCTTATTATCTAATGGAAGCTGTCCCAGGAGCTGAGCCTATAACGGAACAGGAAATCGAAATTGAACTGCATTCTGTACTTCTAATCATCTCAAACTCCTTGCTTCTGCAAAAATCTATCTCTCAAAAAATAGTACTTTTTCTGATCATAGTCCACTATTGTCTTAACATAATCTAATTGTAAGTAACCTAAAATATAAAAGAAAGATTGATAGTGAGCCTAGTTATGTGGCAACACATGGCTGATTAGGACTCATGCTAGTGGAATAGCATAAAATATGCTAGACCTATATGAGTAGAAAAGGAAATGGGAAAATCCCAGATGTAGAATAAGACACAAGAAGGGGGCAACCTAAACATTACATTGGAATTCCTGAGATATGATAGGAAGAAAAGGGCTTCCAATGTGTTAGGACTATCCCCAATGGAATATTCATGGCACAAAGAACTCAGAGATGGCAAAACTCCTTCTACCAATGGAGATCAGCACCTTCTCTTGAAGTTTACAATTTTAAAGAGTTACCTAGATTAAGCAATGAGAAATGACTTAAATTATTTGTCATTGTGTGTCACAGACAAAATTTGAACCAATACCTTTTTAACTTTGAGGGCGCCTCTTTTCCCTTTATGCCATATTGCCTCTCTGTGGAGATACAAAAACAAGAAAAGTGCAGGACAAGAAGGCACTAAGAAACTGAGTGCAGCAATCATAGAGGTCACATGCCCAAATAAGTAACAGATAATAAAATATTAATTAATCATCAAATCAAAGTTTAGACATTTTCACGATATGGCAGATAATTTGCCTTTTCCAATGAAATGCTCAATAATAAATGTTTAAGTTTTAACTTCAGAAATTCAAACTAAAACAATAAATTCAAAATTTTCGTGAGGAAGGAATTATGCTAAAAATGGAAAGAAGAGAACCTTTTAAAATGCAATATGTAAGCAAATACATAAATTCAATTTTGAAACATCTTTGGGAGAATTTGAAAATCCAGCAAAATGAATGAATTTCATGTTAAGAAACATTTTAATACAACTCACTAAAGCTGTTAATGACTAATATACCTCTTCTGATTGATTTCCTTAGCAAAATAAAAGCAAATTGGAAAGTTTCAAAACACTTGCCTATACCAGTAAACTAATAAAAGATATTTTAAGCAATTTGAATTTTATTATATTGCAAGGCCTTAATTATTCTCAGGACAATGTTTTCTGAAAATGACTCTAAAATAATAATTAAATCTAATTTCCCAAGGAGATGGTAACTCAGATACTGAAGAAAAGTGGCAAAATTGTATCCCTATATTCTATGATGAACCAAAGCTTCCAATTTTTCTTCTTTTTAAAAGTTTTCCATGCAAAAAAGTTACTGAGGAAACACAATTCTGTAAGATAAGCATGACTCTTTTGTGGGAGTAATGGGCCAAAACCCATTTGATATTATCTGAGGTATGTGTATTCCAAAATAACACCTGTGTTGGCCTGGTTCTGAAATTCTTATAAGAATTCTTCCTTTGGGTTAAGAAATTGAAGATCATGTATTAAAATATTTTTTTCAAACCTGAAAGTACATTAGAGCACATCTCATTCAACTTCACCATTTTATAGAACAAGTTGAGTTTCAGAGAGGTTGTGACTTCTACAAGATCACATGTATGGTTAGTGGCAGTGTGGTT
This sequence comes from Trichosurus vulpecula, assembly GCF_011100635.1. Lineage (NCBI taxonomy): Eukaryota > Metazoa > Chordata > Mammalia > Diprotodontia > Phalangeridae > Trichosurus > Trichosurus vulpecula. The sequence goes on from NC_050579.1 coordinate 198,198,107, forward strand.
TGATGGAGAGATCACTGGATTTGAAAAGAGAACATATGGAATTTATTAACTGTAGAAAATTCAGTTAAGCAATCAATCAGTAAGCATTTATTAAGTTCCAAGTAAGTACTAGCCTTAATGCTTAGCATTGAGGATAACAAGATAAACAATAAATAGTTCTTGCCCTCAAGGAGCTTCCATTCTACTAAAGTTCTTGAGAATTAATTCCACAGAGGCTTCTCCTGGGGCTGGACTTCATTTGGAAACAATAGATAAATATATATAAAAACAAACAAAATAAGTATAGTCTTGGAGTCAGCAAAGAGTAAAGAATAAACCTCAAAAGTCCAGAAGATCTGGGTTCAATTCCTGCCTCTGATATATACTGAATACGTGGCCATGGGCAAGTCATTAAGACTCTCAGTGTTTCTAGGAGACTCTCTAAAATGGTAAAGTACAAAGAAGTTCCTAATCTTAATATTAAATAATTAAATCACTTTCATAGAGGATACACTGCCTTCTATAAGGAATAGAAGCAAGAGAATCAGATTCATAGGAACCTAGTATAAGTAAGGGAAGTATATACAGCCTACTTCTATGACTATCAGTTTCCTTACCTATTATATATGGATAATGATTCTTTCCCACAGTGAGAGGATCAAATTAGATCATGTATATAAAAAACCTTTCAAGATTGTAAAGTAATACAAAAATGCAAGTTACTCTTGTCATTTTGGTTGGAAAAGGGATAGAGGAAAGGGACTGGGTCTGTGCTTTCATTGGTGTGCAGAACTCCTGGTTGATCTATGCAGGTTGGTCTTTTCTCCTCAACATGTAGTCTTGGAGAGACTAGAGCACCAAAAGGTTAAATGACATGCCCAGGGTTACAAAGCCAGGATGCATCACAGAGGAAACTTTAAGCTGTTTTTTCTTGACTCAAGAGGACTACTATTTAATCACTAAATCAGATCTGCCTCTCTTTAGTAGACAGTAAGACAACAAGTTTCACTGAAATCACAAAATATTTAGAACCCTAAAAAGAGGCCAACACTATATTTGTAGCTCCTCTAAAAAATTTACAGATGAACAAAAATGGCCTGCATGAGAAGATATACATGGGTTGCAAATAGCACTAATAAAGTGGTTTCACCTTCTTAAGATCATAATCCATCAAAGTATCAAAGTGATGTTATTGTTATTATTTCTATTGATAATGGTATTTGCAAGACCAGAAACCAGATCTTGCCTATTCCCTTATGATATTCAGAAATCATTGCTAGAATAGCTGGAATCCTTTGAGAAGATTTCTAAGAAATCTGATTGTAACACACTTTTTGGAACTACATATGCAACTCAAAATCACAGGTTAGCTGCACAAAGCATGATTGACTATGTACTACTCTAAAATTTCTAGAGCTACTCACAAGTGGTTTGTTTGACTGAGGCTTTCTAGTACTGTATCTCAAGAGCATTCATCAGAATTGACTGGAAGAGGGAATAACATATACACTCAAGTGGGTATAGATAACTATCTTATCCTACAGGAAAGAAGGAGAGGTAGGGGATAAACAGAGAGGTGGAGATAGAAGGAAAGGAGAATTAGGGGAGGTAGTAGTCACAAGCAAAATACTTTTAAGGATAAGATGGACAGAGTAAAAGGAAAGAGAGAATAGAATAAGAGGGTGGCAGGAGAGGAATAGGATGAAAGGAAATACATAATAGTCATAACTGTGAAATTTTTTTTACAGAAAGTAATGAAGGCTTCATTCATCTAGTATATAGAGAACTGAGTCAAATTTATAAAAATAAAAGCCATTTCCTAATTGATAAATGGTCAAAGGGTATGAACAGGCAGTTTTCAGATGAAGTAATCAAATTTATCTATAATTATTAATGAAAAATGCTCTGAATCATTATTGATTAGAGAAATGCAAATTAAAACAACTCTGAAGTACTGCCCCGCACCTGTCAGATTGGCTGGTATGACAGAAAAGGAAAATGACAAATGTGGAAGGGGATGAGAGAAAATTGAGACACATGCATTGTTGGTAGAACTGAATTAATTCAACCATTTTGTAAAGCAATTTGGAACAATGCCCAAAGAGTTATAAAACCATGTATTACTTTTCGCCCTGCAGTACCACTACTAGGTATATATCCCAAAGAGACTAATAAAAAAGGAAAAGGAAAAGGACTGATATATGCAAAAATATTTATAGCAGCTTTTTTAGTAGTGGTAAAGAATTGGAAGTTAAGGGGATATCTGTTCCTTGGGGGATGACTGAATAAGTTGTGGTATATGATTGTGATAGAATACTACTGTGCAATAAGAAATGATGAGCAGGATGCTCTCAGAATAACCTAGAAAAACTTACATGAACTGATACAAAATGAAGTGAAGAGAACCAGGCTGCATGCAGCCTGCTGAGCTTCCTCCCAGGGATGGAAACATACACCAAAGCCAATAGCTTTTCCTTAGTGCAAATACACAGTAACAGCAATGACTTAGCTATTCTCAGCAATACAATTATCCAAGACAATTCCTTAGGACTGATGATGAAAAATGCTATCCATCTCCAGGGAAAGAACTGATGGATTCTGAATACTGTTTGAAGCATACCTTTTGCACTTTATTTTTCCTGGGATTCTTTTTGGTCTGTTTTTTTTCTTTCACATGACTAATATGGAAATATGTTTTATATGACTGCACATGTATAGCCTATGTCAAATTGCTTGCTTTCTCAATGAGGGGGGAAGGTGAGGAAGAGAAGAAGAAAATTTGGAACTCAAAGTTTTTAAGATTAAAGATTATTTTACATGTAATTGAAATGAAATCTTACTGTATATACATATATATGTTTGTGTATCTATATCTGTATCTATCTCTATATCTCTATTTATATCTAATTAAGGGAGCAGTTACTACATGAGTGCTGGTCCTGGAGTCAAGAAGACTCATCTTCATGAGTTAAATATGGCTTCAGGCACTTATTAGCTATGCGAACCTGGACAAGTCACTTAATCCTATTTGCCTCAGTTTCATCATCTATAAAATGAGCTGGAGAAGGAAATACCAAATGACTTTGGTATCTTTGCCAAGAAAACCCTAAACGAGGTCACCAAGAGTTGGACGCAACTGAAAGTGACCCAATAAAAATTACACGGGTAATATAAGAGTAGTTATCAAAATATCACTCCAAACCAAAGGCACACTCTCCACGTGCACAAATAAAATCCTTGGAGAGAATAGGCCTAAGTTTAGTGAGCTCATGTCATCACAGGGTAAACTCAAAGCTCATAAATAATTGAAGTTTTTTTTTTTTCACTTTTGAGTCTTATGAAGTTTCCCTGAGAGGGTAGGACTCTGTTTTCTTGGGCTGCATGCAGCCCGCTGAGCTTCCTTCCAGGGATGGAAATATACACCAAAGCAAATAGCTTTTCCTTAATGCAAACAGGGTTGTCTGCCTGTTAATAATGCTCCTTTAGTTTTTGTAGCTGAACCCTTTTGCTTCTTTTTGCTGGTTAAATTCAGAAAATTCTAACAAGAATCATGCATCGATGTTTTTCTCAATCATTATAAAAGAGCTGGGTTAGTCATTAAGGGATGTAATTTATAGGTCTCTCTAAATTTACTTTCCTTCTTACAAACTGGAGACCTGGATTATTCTTGCTTAGAGTTCAATGAATCTGGCTCTTCTGAGTTGAAAACTGAAAGAAATCTCAAAATCATCTAATTATAACTCACATATTTTACATTTAGCAATAGATAAAGTTCAAATCTTAGAGTCAGGAAGACCTGAGTTCAAATCCTGGCTCCAATACCTAATAGCTGTGTGACCCTAGTCAAGTCACCTAACCTCTCAGCCTCAATTTCCTTATCTATAAAATGTGAATACTGATAGCACCTATATCCCAGGGTTGTTATGAGAATCAAATTATATAATAGAAATAAAGTAGATCTTTAAAGCAAGATATGAATATTAGTTATCATTTTTGGAAGGTGAGAAAATAGACACATAAAAAGTTACAAATTATTTATCCCACGTTGCATAACTAATTGTGGCAGTGCTAATACTATCTGGGAGTAGATCTTGTTTTCTGACAGATCATATCTTCTTGCATTAAACTATGCTGCCTTATCTATATTTTCTTGTGTCTGAGAACCTGTGATTCACTGGTATGCAAAACTCCATGTGAGAAAATGGCTTCTACTTAAAGAGACAACACGTATTCTTCAATTTATCGTTTTAGAGTTCCCTGGAACACTGAGTGATCTGTCCAGGGTCACACAACCAGTCTGTGTCAGAGATGACAATTTGAATTCAGAGATTTCTAAGCATAAAGCTGGCTTCTCTGTTCTCTAAGATTTACTGCTTTGGCTGTATAATCTGTGGAAATAAGAGTCCAGAATCTATCAAGTTCAAATCCAAGACACTGACTCCTTTGGAAAAGCTTCAGACACCAAAGAAAATATTCATACTTTAGTTTTAAACCCTCATTTGTTACTAACACCTTGATCTAATTAGTTTAGCAGATTAGCTCACCCATCAACTGGAACAACTGATTTTTGATTGGGGGGGAAGGGGTGTTCAGGTAGAGGCAGAGTGGAAAAGACACTGGAAAGATCTAGTCTACAGAATGCCAAACAGAAAGCAAAGAATTCTATCAGGTGAAATAAGAGAAGCCAAGAAGCCGGGAATTTCAAGCAGTCACCGTAAAATTCATGGGAAAAATATAAGGACTAGAAGAAAGGTATCGAAAACCAAACTTCCACTAATGTACTTTTTGCCTAGTATTAGTATCAGAGAAAGTGGCATGATTGTAGGATCAGAGATCTAGATTGGGAACGGACCTTAGTAGTCATCCAGTCCAGCTCTTTCATTTTACAGATGAGAAAACTAAAGCCCGGTGAGATTAAATGACTTGCTGGAGGTCATGCAGTTCAGAGGTGAGATCTGAACCACAATCTTCTGACTCTAGAGTTACTACTCTTTATACTGAGTAGGTCAGCTCCAAAATATAGCTTCCTAAGAAGCAGTGCTAATGACAAATCTAGCCATATCACAGTGGAATTCAGCCAAACATTGTTAATTGTGAACAAAGCCAACCTGACTTTGAAGATACTTGGAGTTGTTGAGTAGAAAAATAAAAATTGACTAAAATTGTTTTACAAAAATATTTAGTAGGAAAAACCATACAGGGAGTCCCTTGGGGTGGAGGGTGGAGTGGTAGCAAGGATTGGTGCTAAGAAAATTGATGGCATGGAAAAGGGCACTGGAAAAAATTTCTACAACTTTTAGTAATGGAAGGATAATATGCAAAATTATAGGCAAGAATTCAAATTATGAGTTATAAAGTCATCATATGGGGATGGAAGGAACAGCACTTTTGAAATAACGCAGCTGTAACTAGGTTTCAACAGCACTAGATTCTAAGCTTCTTCAGGGAAAGGACTCTATCATTTCTAGCTGTTTTATCTCCTCTATCACATAGCACAGAGCTCTGTCAACTGTAACTGATTAATAAATAGTTGTTCATTGAATAGTATAGATGGAGGCATGGTGGCAATTCCTTAGAATTGGCCAATATACCAAGTGAGTTCTATAGGTGAGGCTTTTTGCCTCTGCATTATGATTTTATAGTTACCTCATTATTCTATTAATGTTTTAGGAGATGGTAAGTATTTAAGCAAATTGAGTATAGTCACAGATATGTTAAATGTATATGTCTTAGGAAACAATTTTGTATTCATTATTAAAACTACTGTTTATACCTTTTCTATAAAATAATATTTATTAAGTAATTAGGCCATGCTAAACTTTGAGCTTAATAAATTTAAGGACTCTAAAATTCAAGTCAGTTTGTGACCTCACTGATTTGCATGCTTTCCCAGTGATGAGGAAACAAAAATGCAGAATTGAAATATTTTGTGACTCTAAAAAATAGTACTTTATTAATTTGTGAGGTGGGATCTTACTTAGAAGTGACAGAGAGTAATCCATGACAGCATTTTTGGTGGACAGTTCCAGGAGGAACTAAAAGTAAACCTACTAGATGAAAAACGACTTCTTAGACTCTAACTCTCTTGGCACAAAAGTTTTATAATGTTGAGCTGAATGATGTTCTTTACTTCTACCCTGGAGGCAAGGGGTTAGAAGTCAATAGTAAATGACTATGGGAAATATATCCAACCTATTTTTCCTTACCCCATGGGGTCCACTGGTTCTGGATGGAATTTTCTGTGAGCCATGCAGAAGAAAAGGTCATTCAAATAACTCCCTAGGAGGAGAGCTTAATAGATATTCCACCTTCACATTGAGCTTTTCAGATATGCATATCCTCTTTCTACCATCCTCAGTCCAGGACTCTGATTACTAGACTTTGAAAGAAGTCTTTTTAATAAGATAAACTAAATAATTTAAAATAACAACAAAATTATTTAAATTAATTATGATACAATAATTTTAATAAAGAATTATTTTCATTCCCTAATCAAGAATTAATCAATAGCTTATTAAAATTATCTCAAATTACTAGTGAATCCTTTTTTGAAAGCTTTCCTCTTCTAGACAGCAGGATATTGACTTTATTTTGCCCAGGGTTGGGGGAAAGGGAGAGACAGAGACAGAGACACAGAGAGAGATAGAGAGAAAGAGAGACAGAAGGGAAAGATTAAAGATTGTTTGAAATAAGTGTAATATGAATATAATGGAAAAGTATTTTGCAGTAAGAAATTATGAATATGAAGAATTCAGAGAAACTTTGGAAGGAATCTGCACTGATGCAGAGTGAAGTGATTGGAGCCAGAGCAACAAACACAATGACTAAAATTTAAATGACCATATCTCTAAAAAGAAGCCAAAATCAGAGCCCTTCAAAGACAATAATGGCAGCAGAGAAGAGATAATTAAACATACCATTCTCTCATGAAAAAGGTAGCAGATTATAAATGCAGAATGTGGCATACATTATTAAATAATTACTATTATCAGCCATTTTATTCATCTGGTTTTCCTAGTTATAAATGAGAGATCAAGTCTGGGGCAAATTGTAATAAGAATGAGAGGATAACCAGAAATTATAAAAAAGCAAAAATGAAAAATTCAGTGAAATATAGAAGATGAAAGAAGGAAGGAGCATGGCAACCCTATGCCATCCTGAACATTTCTTAGATTCACAGGAGCAATTTCATCAATCTAGTGTTTGTTTAGTCATCCACTCATGTCCAATTCTTTGTGACTCTGAATGATATTTTCTTGGCAAGGAAACTGCAGTGGTTTGCCATTTCCTTCTCCAGTGGATTAAGGCAAACAGAGGTTAAGTGACTTGACCAGAGTCACATAGCAAGTGAATATCTGAGGCTGGATTTGAATTCAGGTCTTCTTGATTCTAGGCCCAGCACTCTCTCCACTGAGCCACTTAGCTGCCTCCATCAAACAAGGCACAGTGCTAATTCAGTGAGTCACCAGAGCCCATTTGACCAATGTTTCTGAGTTCATGTAAAGTGTTTACAGCTAGCATAGTAGTCCCAGAGTAGATAGGTGCTGCACATCTCCCTAGCCAGTATACCTTTACTTTGCTAAGGATTTTCCTCCTAATATGAAAGATGGGTTAGACTATGAAGGGATTATTATTTTTATAAATAATATAATATTATCATTAAATTAGATATTTAAAAACAACAGATTTAGGGGATGGAGAGACTATCTTCTCTGGGAGAAGAATAATACAATCACATAGCCAAGGTACAGGCAGGCCTCTTGGTAGTCAAATTTTTTCTTTTGCAGTAAGCTTGCTAATCCAAAGGGAAGGTAAAATAGAGCTTTAAAGATAAAAGTGTAGAAGGATGTGGGAAAATATTCAAGGAACTAGTTGAGGGAAAGAGGTAGGAGAGAGTAGACAGGCACAACTAATGGGGTTATAAGGATTTTTTAATCAAAAGTAAAACCAGAGCTAAGCTGAGGACAAGCCCAGGAGCTTTTGTTAAGTTAGAGAGGGCACTGAAGAGAGGAAGAACAAGGCCATCTCTAGTTATCATCAGTAGAAACCACTTGATAGGGCTTTTTATTTTTTAAGTTATATTGATTCTTGTTTCTATATCATATTCCTTCTTATATTTCTATTCTAAACTCTAAATCTACCTTTGTAACAAGGCAGGGGGTGGAGGAAGGGATGTTAAGCAATACCAAACTCCATCTCTCTACCAAGATGAAGAATTTATGTTCCATCCACTGTTTGCCTGGACCACATTTTGTGATTATAATTAACTGAGATTTTACTGCTTTTCTAGTAGATATCTACTTTTTTAGACCAGTCCCCCGCCCCCCCCAAAAGTTACCTGGTGCACTGAGATGTTAAGTGACTTGCCCACAGTCACACAGTCACTATGTGTGGGATGTAGAATTTGAATTCTGGCCCTTCTGACCACATCTCCACTACTCCATGCTGCTTCTCTCTCTAATGGTGTTTGCTTTAGTTTAACAATTGGATATATTATTTTCTGCTTACTCTAATCAAGTTCATATGAGTGTTCACAAAGATTTTTTCTGGATAGGCATTCCAGAGCTGCGGATGAACTATAAATGCTCTATTTCTGCCAGACAGTGAATTTCATACCAAAAATGTAAGGCTAACTTACAAACATCTAGAAGCATGGGAAATTGCAAAGTTACATCAATAACATCAACTATTTCCATAAAAGAGAGTAACTTTTTAATGCCAATGTTCCTCTCATATTGCCCTTTAGTTTCAAGGACAAACACATCAGATTAGATAATAGATGATATAAGTAATAGTTCTTTAAACAGTGCAAAGCACTTTAAATATGTGGAACAGGTGCTATAATTATCCTTGTTTTATAGATGAAGAAATTGAGACTGAGAGAGCTAAGTGACACACAGCTTGTAAGTGTCTGAATTGGGATTTGAACCCTTGTCTATAATGATACTAATACTAATAATAGCTGTTATTTACATAGCCCTTCAAGGTTTGTAAAGCACTTTACAAATAGTATTAATTCTATTTCCATAACACTAAGAGGTATGTGTTATTATTATCTCCTTTTTACAGATGAGGAAATTGAGTCAGATAGAAGTCAAGTGATTTGTCCAAGACCACACAGCTATTAAGTTACTGGTTTGAACTCACATCTTCCTGACTCTGTCTTCCACATTCTAGGTCCTTTGCCATCTAGCTCCTTGTAGATAACAATTATAGCATCAAGTAAGACAGCCAGAATAGGATTATCATTGTTATTAAAATACAAGTTAGCAGACAGTCTAAGGATAGTAGAAGTAGCGTAGTGTAAGATACAGTTCAGGTTCGGGCAGGAGACAATGAGTCTAACATTTAAAGAAAAGGAGATCTGTACAAGGTTTAGAGAAACAGAGCAGGGTTAAGCATGGGCTGAGACCAGAAAATTCTCTGTGTATGCTAATAACAACAACAGCAATTACCCCAACATCATTAATAATAACAAGCATTTGTATAGTGCTTTAGGATTTGCAAAGGGCTTATTCCATTAGATCTTTGCGATGACCATGGGAATCGGGTGCTATTATCACCCCCATTTTATTTTATTTTTTTTGAGGAAACTTAGACAGAAGTTGAGTGAATTACCCAGTCACGTGAGTAGTAACTTGAAATCAGGCAGGATTTGAAATCAGGTCTCTCTGACTCCAAGTCTGACAATTTAAGCATGACCTCATTCTAGTAACAAAATATCACTCAGGTAGAAAAGTTTAAGTTGAATTCCTTACAATACAACATGAAGCCTTGAGGGACTTACACTTTGACCAGGTGATCCTGCTGAATATTTTATTCCTAGGTTTATTTAGCTCTCCTTCTGAATTCTAGACCTTAAAGATCCATGAAAAATCAGGGCTGATTTTTGATGGTGAGGGAATGAGCTTCCCAAGAAATTAAGAATCTGGATCTTCCAGGAAAGACACCCTCTCCAAGGATTTGGAACTCCTAAGAAGGTTCCTATGCTCTTCAGTACCTCTATGTGTCTTGGGTGGGTGGGTGACAATCTTCATCCACAAAAAGTCAACAATATTTTAGCTTTAAAATGCTTTTCTGTCATGGTCCAGTGACCTTCAGAGGCTGAGTCCTAGCCAAAGGATTCCCTACATCATCAGAATTAAGGAGCATTCTGTTCATATGAAGGTAGGTATTAGAATCAGGGTTAGATAAAACTGCTATGGAGAAGATTCAGTGAGAAAGGCAGTATGTTGGCACAGTGCATCAAATTCTGAACTTGTAGTCAGGAATACCGGGGCTAGAATCCCACCATACACACTTAATAGCTGTGGATTTCTGAGAGAATCATTAAGCCTCTCTAAGATTAAATTCCCTCAACTGTAAAGTGGGGGGCAATATTAACATCTACCCCATAGTGATATTGTGAGAATCAAATGAGATAATAGAGAGCTTTGGTTACCCTAAATCATTATATAAATGATAGTTATTTTATTATTTATTTAAAAATTTTATTTAATTTTTTGTTTAATGTTATTATATATTTAAAAAGAAAAGATATTGGGCTTCAATGAAGCCTTGATCTTACCCATCTGAGAACTCCCTCTAATGTTATATTTGAGAATCCATTTATAGCATCTCATCCTGTGTCATTCTTGTCAATTTCTTCCCATAAATGCTTCTTAGTGCACCCAACAATAGGTACTGATAAAACCTTCAAGTACTCTGTCTATTTTCCTCATTCTCACTAAATCACATTTTCCAATCACGTTTTCTGAATAATACTTTTGCCACAACTTTTTATACATCATTCATCATTGGTAATGTTATTCCCTATTTATGCATACCATTTATCTCTCCATTTCCATTTGGGTTAACAGGGTGTTAACTCATTCTTTTAGCACCCCGATTCCCACTAGTTAGTAAACTCTAGTAGGGCAATACAGGCAGATCCATGGGCTTGCAACAGAACAATTCAGCCCCACTTCCCCATCCACTTTCTACTTGACCTAGACAAAATGAAAAGGCAGAATACACATTCTGTCATTTTTTGATGCCCCTTATTGAGATGTTATGAAAAGTAAGCCATAGAGGAATATTGTGGAGGGAAAACACTGAAATTTCAAAAACTTATAGAAGAAAGAAAACTCAGCTAATAAAGCAACGGGGAAGATATTAACAACTGAAGAGAATATGGCCTCTAGACAGGCTAAAAAATGTCCAGGATTGGAGCAGAGCCAAGATGGCTGCTGGAAAGCAGGGACTTGCATGAGCTCCCCACCACATCCCTCCTAAAACCTATAAAAATGGTTCTGAAGAAATTCTAGAACTGCAGAACTCACAAAATAGCAGAGGAAAGCAGGGATCCAGCCCAGGACAACCTGGATGGTTGCTGGATGAGGTCTATCACATGGACCGAAGGGGAGCGGAGCTCAGTGTGGGCGGCGGAAGGACTAACCAGACAGGGAGCCGGGGGGAACAGGCCCTAGCACCCTGAGTCAGTAAGCTGTGGCCGTTACCAGACTTCTCAACCCACAAACACCAAAGGCAACAGAGAAGGTTAGTGGGAAAAGCTGTGGGGGACAGAGTTCACGGTTCGGCCACCATCCCAGGGGCAGCAGGGTAGGTGCAGCTACAGAACTACAGCTGCAGTTACTTCTGGCCACAGGCCCATGTGGTGGGAGGAATTAAGTGGTGGATCAGAGCAGGAGTGCAGAGCCTGCTTAAGATTTGCATCAGGTCCAGGGTGGTGGTTCTTGAAGAAGGAGGAGTGCTGGTGTGGCAGAGCTGGCTGTATAGAAATAGCTCTGAAATCAACAGCGCATCCCCTCAAGCTTGGAACAAAGTACTCTTTGCTCTACAAGCAGTCATACCTCGACGAAAAACTCAAGGGTCAAGTTAGTTGGATGGAAACATGGCCAGGCAGCAAAAATGCACTCAGATTCAGTCTCAGACTTTGGAATCTTTCTTTGGTGACAAAGAAGACCAAAACATACAGCCAGAAGAAGTCAACAAAGTCAAAGAGCCTACACCAAAAGCCCCCAAGAAAAACATGAACTGGTCTCAGGCCATGGAAGAGCTCAAAAAGGATTTGTAAAAGCAAGTTAGAGAAATAGAGGAAAAATTGGGAAGAGACATGAGAATGATGCAATGAAACCATGAAAAACAAGTCAATGACTTGCTAAAGGAGATGCCAAAAAATACTGAAAAAAAATATTGAAGTAAACAACACTTTAAAAAATAGACTAACTCAAATGGCAAAAGAGCTCCAAAAAGCCAATGAGGAGAAGAAGGCCTTGAAAGGCAGAATTAGCCAAATGGAAAAGGAAGTCCAAAAGACCACTGAAGAAAATATGACCTTAAAAATGAGATAGGAGCAAGTGGAAGCTAGCGACTTTATGAGAAATCAAGATATTATAAAACAGAACCAAAAGAATGAAAAAGTGGAAGACAATGTGAAATATCTCATTGGAAAAACCGCTGACCTGGAAAATAGATCCAGGAGAGATAATTTTAAAATTATTGGACTACCTGAAAGACATGATCAAAAAAGAGCCTAGACATCATCTTTCAAGACATTATCAAGGAGAACTGCCCTGATATTCTAGAACCAGAGGGTAAAATAGAAATTGAAAAAATCCACAGATCGCCTCTTCAAATAGATCTCAAAAAGAAAACTCCTAGGAATATTGTCACCAAATTCCAGAGCTCCCAGGTCAAGGAGAAAATACTTCAAGCATCCAGAAAGAAACAATTTGAGTATTGTGAAAAAACAATCAGGATTACACAGGATCTGGCATCTTCCACATTAAGGGACTGAAGGGTTTGGAATACAATATTCCGGAGGTCAATGGAACTAGGATTAAAACCAAGAATCACCTACCCAGCAAAACTGAGTATCATGCTCCAAGGCAAAATATGGATTTTCAACAAAATAGGGGATTTTCAAGCTTTCTCAGTGAAAAGCCCAGAGCTGAATAGAAAATTTGACTTTCAGACACAAGAATCAAGAGAAGCATGAAAAGGTAAACAAGAAAGAGAAATCATAAGGGACTTATTAAAGTTGAGCCATTTTGTTTACATTCCTACATGTAAAGATGATGTATATGATTCATGACACCTCAATATCATAATAGCTGAAAGGAATATGCATATATATGTGTGTGTGTGTATACATATACATATATATATATATATATATACATATGTGTGTGTCTATGTATGTATGTGTGTAGGTGTGTATGTATATGTGTGTGTGTATATACATATATACATATATATATACACACACACATACACAGAGGGCACAGGGTGAGTTGAATATGAAGGGCTGATATTTAAAAAAATAAAATCAAATTAAGGGATAAGAGAGGAATATATTGAGAGAGGGAGAAAGGGAGAGATGGAATGGGGTAAATTATCTCACATAAAAGTGGCAAGAAAAAGCGGTTCTCCAGGAAGGGAAGAGAGGGTAGGTGAGGAGGAATGAGCAAACCTTGCTCTCATCAGATTTGATCTGAGAAGGGAATACTATACACACTCAATTGGGTATCTTACCCCACAGGAAAGAAGGAGGAAGAAGACAAAAAAGGGGGGACGATAGAAGGGAAGCAGATGGGGGGAGGAGGTAATCAAAAACAAACACTTTCGAAAAGGGACAGTGTCAAGGGAGAAAATTCAATAAAAAGGAATAGGTTAGAAAGGAGCAAAACATAGTTAATCTTTCACAACATGAGTATTGTGGAAGGGTTTTACATAATGATACACATGTGGCCTATGTTGAATTGCTTGCTTTCTTAGGGAGGGTGGGTGGGGAGGGAAGAGGGGAGAGAATTTGGAACTCAAAGTTTTAAAAACAGACGTTCAAAAACAACAACAAAAAGAAAAGTTTTTGCATGCAACTAGGAAATAAGATACACAGGCAATGGGGCATAGAAATTTATCTTGTCCTACAAGAGAAGGGAAAGGGGGATGGGAGGGGAGTGGGGTGACAGATGGGAGGGCTGACTGGGGAACGGGGCAACCAGAATATATGCCATCTTGGAGTGGGCGGGAGGGTAGAAATGGGGAGAAAATTTGCAATTCAAACTCTTGTGAAAATCAATGCTGAAAACTAAATATATTACATAAATTAAATTTAAAAAAAAGAAAAAAATGTCCAGGATTTTGATAAATAAATATTTCAAAACAAATGAAAAACAATACCTGATGAAGGAGAGGGATCAAAAAGAGCATGGAATCACAGTTTGATAGCCCTGAGTGGTTTAAAATAGAAATAAGTAGGGGTAGAGAGAAGATGGCAGAGTAAAAGCAAGGACTTGCTTGAGCTCTTCCTGAAACCCCTCCAAATACCTGTAAAAAATTACTACAAAAAATTACAAATTCTAGAGCTACATGACCCACAAAATAACAAAGTGAAACAAATCTCCAGCCCAAGACAACCTGGAAGATCAACAGGAAAGGTCTATCACACTGGGCTGAGAGCCGAACACACTCCAGTGCCTGTACAGACAGGATTGGAGCAGGCCTCAGGGGTCTTAATCACTGGCAGCTATGGTGGTTTCCAGACTTCTCAACCAAGAAATGCCAAAGACAACATAGAAGGCCAATGGGAAAATTCTGTTGGACCTGGATGACAGAGGAGTGCTTTCTGGTCCCAGCCCTGGGGGGGGCAGAGGTGGCAGCAGTGGTGACAGTGGCAGCAGCAGCAGCTGCTTCCAGAACTCCAGTATCACAGACAGTGGGGGGACTGGGCTATTGATCGGGGGGATTGCAGGGCTCTCTTTGCTGGCACTGAGGCAGGGTTCTCTTGCTTTGCCCTGCTTGAATGTGAATCACAGTCCTGGGTGACAGTCCCGGGGTGAGAAGGAGCCCTGGTGAGGCAGAGTTTGTGGTGGCAGTGAAGATGGAATCCTCCTCACAATTCCAAGGCAGAAAAGAGTGCTTGAGGTCACTCACAGAGCAGAGCACAGGCCAGGGGAGGAGTAAACACTTCTCCTTTGATCATACCACCTTAGAAGAATGAAAATTTACAGTTGCCTAGAAGTATCTCTGAAAACAGTCTCACAAAACCCCTGAAGCTTGGAACAGTGCATTCTCTACTCTGGAAGCAGAGTCCTACCTTGACAAAGAGCTTAAAAGTCAAGTAATTGGCTGGGGAAATGAGCAGTGTCAAAATGTCAGACTATAGAATCTTACTTTGGTGACAAAGAAGATCAAAACATACAACCAGAAGAAGACAGCAAAGTTGAAGCTCCTACATCAAAAGTCTCCAAGAAAAATATGAATTGGTCTCAGGCCATGGAAGAGCTCAAAAAAGATTTTGAAAATCAACTAAGAGAAGTAGAGGAAAAATTGGGAAGAGAAATGAGGGTGATACAAGAAAATCATGAAAAATGATTCAACAGCTGGCCAATGGAGACCTAAAAAATACTGAAGAAAATAACACTTTAAAAAATAGAGAAGGGGGGGGTGCAGCTAGATGGCACAGTGAGTAGAGCACCAGCCCTGGAGCCAGGAGGACCTGAGTTCAAATCCTGCCTCAGACACTTGACACATGTACTAGCTGTGTGACCTTGGGCAAGTCACTTAACCCCAATTGCCCTGCCTTCCCCCCTCAAAAAAAAAAAAAAAGAAAAAATAGACAAATGGAAAAGGAGGTCCAGAAAATCACTAAAGAAAATAATGCCTTAAAAATTAGAATGGAGCAAGTGGAAGATAGTGATTTTTGAGAAATTAAGAAGTTATTAAACAGAACCAAAAGAATCAAAAAATAGAAAAGAATGTGAAAAATCTCATTGGAAAAACCACTGACCTGGAAAATAGATCCAGGAGAGACAATTTAAAAATTATAAGACTCCCTGAAATCCATGATCAAAAAGACAGTCTAGACATCATCTTTCAAGAAATTCTTAAAATATAAATACGAATTGTCAGAATTCATAGACTGAACAATAGAAATGATTGACAGAATAGAAAAATATGATTCCAAAAAACCAAAAGAGAATAAATGAATGGGTTTATAAATACACAGAAGTGAAGAACAATTTGGAAGAAGAGAAGCAAAAACTACAGCATTCAAAGAAAAATATAATTGCCATTCAGCAAAATATATTGATCTGCAAGAAAGGGTACAGAAAGACAAAATAAAGGTTATAGGTCTCTCAGAAGAATATGATAATTTTTTTAAAACTCTAAACAGCATAATTGACCACCATAATATCATATAAATGATATAAGAAAATTGTTCAGAGCTTCTGTACACAGAAAACAAAGCTCAAATGGAAAGAATCTACAGATCTTTTGCAAAACAGAAAAACAAAAAAGAATTTCAAATATAAAAGAGTAAAATTTCAATAACACGAGGTAGTGACTGGAAGGGGGCACTAGGTGGTGCAGGGATAATGTGCTAGGCCTGCAGTAAGGAAGACTCCTTTTCCTAAGTCCTAATCAAGACTCCAATATTTACCAGCTGTATGACCCTGGAGAAATCGCTTAGCCTGTTTGCCTCAGTTTTCTCATCTGTCAAATGAGCTGGAGAAGGAAATGAAAATCACTCCAGTATCTTTTCCAAGAAAACCCCAATGGGGTCATGAAGAGTCAGATACAAGTAAAATGACTAAACAACAAAAACTCACCAGAGACTGCAGTATGGAATGAAATAATGTCTTCCAAAATGAAAAGGAGCTAAAGATACAACCCAAGGTGATATGCATTATTTGGAGCCTATTCATGAAAAAGATAGACATTCAGTAAAAAGTAGTGTTCAAAATATTCCTCCAAAGAAAACAAGATCTGAGCAAATTATTTGCTTTCCAAACCTAATTCTGTTTCTATCTGTCCTGATAACAGAGACACAAGAAATGTAAACAAACACAACAACCAAGGACAGTAAGAACAAAAGAATATTAGAGAGAACATTAAGAGATTTTTTTTCTAAAAGTAGACAAAGAGAAAAGAGTGAAAACAGATGAGAAGTAGAAGTATTGCAAAGATAAGGAGCCCTGAAACATCAGAAACTTCTCAGAATATTATAGCTAAATTTCAGAGCTCCCAGGTCAAAGAGAAAATGTTTCATGTAGCCATAAAGAAATCATTCAAACATCATGGGGCCACAATCAGGATCACATAAAATTTGGCAGCTATATTTAAAGAAATGGAGGACCTAGAGTATGATATTCTAGAAGATTTACATGAACTGATACAAACTGAAGGCAAAGGAGTAAGGACTACAATCAAGAGTAAACTACCCAGCAAAATTGAGCATAGTCCTTCAGAGGAAAACAAAATAGACATTTGAGTGCTTTCAAGAATTCCTGAAAGACCAGAGATGAATAGAAATTTTAATTTTTAAATACAAGATTCAAGAGTGTTATAAAAAGGTAAACTTGAAAGAAAAATCATAAGAGACTCAATAAGAATAAACTGTTTATATCTTTATATTGAAAGTTGACACATGTAACTCCTCTTTAGCATTATTAGGACAGTTAGAAGGACTCTACATAGACAGAGGGCATGGGAGTGAGTCAATTATGTTGGGACTATCTCAAAAAATAGATGGACAAAAAAAAAGGAATGCAGTGGGGGAGGAAGAATGGGGGAAATTATCTCACATATAAGAAGCACAAAAAGCATTTACACCCAAGGAAAAATAGAGGGGAGCTGGCAATGCTTGAGTCTCAATCTCATCTGAGCTTGTTCAAAAAGGGAGTGTGTGTGTGTGTGTGTGTGTGTGTGTGTGCATGTGCACAAATATAAATGAAGCAAAGGGCAAACCACTCCAGTATCTTTGCCAAGAAAATCCAATAGAGGGTCATGAAGAGTTGGACATGACTAAACAACTGAAAGACAATGATGTCTCATCCATATCTACACACACACACACACACACACACACACACACACACACACATTCAATTGGGTATAGAAATCTATCTTACCCAACATGGAAGTAGAAGGGGAAGGGAATAAGAGAAAGGGGGAGTAATAAAAGGGAAGGCAGATTAAAGAAACCAATGGCCAGAAGCGAAATAGACTTTTGAGGAGGGAGAGTATAAAAAGAGAGAGAGAAGGATAAACAATAAAATAGGTTAGAGGGAAATACACAGTTAGTAATCATAACTGTGCATGTAAATGGGATGGATTCAGCTATAAAGAAGAAGCAGAAAGTAGAATGTATTAGAAACAAGAATGCAACAACATGTTGTGAACAAGAAACATACTTGAAACACAAAGACATGGGGAGGTAAAATGAGGGGCTGGAGCAAAATCTATTATGCTTCAGCAAGAATAAAAAAGGCAGGAGTAGCAATTGTGATCTCAGAGAAGGAAAAAGCAAAAAGAGACCTAATCAAAAGAGATAAGGAGGGAAACTAAATCTTGCAAAACATATAGACAATGAAGTAACATCAATATTAAACTTATATGTACCAAATGGCATAGCATCCAAATTCTTAAAGGAATAAATAAACAGTAAATCTATAATACTGAGGGACCTCTACTTTCCCCTCTCAAAGATAAAAAAAAATTTAGTCATTAAATAAATAAAGGAGTTTAGGAGATGATAAGAATTTTAGAAAAAGTAAATATGATAGATGTCTGGAGAAAGTTGAATGGGAATAGAAAAGAGTATACCTTTTTCTCAGCTAGATATGGCACCTTCACAAAAATTGACCATATATTAGGGCATGAAAACCTCACAAGCAAATGCAGAAAAGCAGAAATACTAAATTGACCATTTTTAGACCATGATGCATTAAAACTTGCCTTCAGTACAGGGTAGTAGATGCATAGCTTGAAAATCAATTGGAAACCAAATAATCTAATCCTAAATAACAAGTGGGTCAAAGAAAAAAATCATAGAAACAATCAATAATTTCATTAAAGATAATTAGATGGTAGCAAAATTTGTGGAATGCAGTCAAATAGTGCTTACAGGAAATTTCGTATCTATACGTACATGTACATGTATGTACATGCATATACACATCAGTAAAAGATAGAGAAGGTAGATCTCTGAATTTGGCATGCAACTAAAAAAAACTAGAAAAAGAACAAATTTAAAATTCCCAATTAAATACCCAAGTAGAAATCCTGAAAATCAGGTAGAGATTAATAAAATTGACAGTAAAAGAAAAAAAATTGAACTAATGAGAAATAAGAGCTGTTTTTTATGAAAAAATAAAATAGATAAACCATTTATTAATTTGATTTTTAAAAAAGAAGAAAAACATATTGTTAGTTTTAAAAATGAAAAGTGAATACACAATCAATGATGAAGAAATTAAAGCAATTATTATGAGTTATTTGCTTGAAATACATAGCAAGAAAACTGAAAATTTAAATGAAATAGATAATATTTACAAAAACATAAATTTTCCACATTACCAGAAGAGGAAATAGAAAACTTAAAATATCGTATCATAGAAAAAGAAATTAAGCAAGCCACAAATGAGCTCCCTAAGGCAAAATCTCCAGAAACAAATGACTTTAAAAGTGAATTTCACAAAACATTTAAGGAAGAATTCATCCCTATGCCATATAAACTATTTGAAAAAATAGGTAAAGAAGAAGTCCTGGGAGCTCTCTTACCCACAGCAGTGATGGTGCGCGTGACTCTGGGCCAGCCCTTGTTCTGAGCTCCCAGGCTGAACCTAGATGTTGAAAGGAGACTTAAAGAGAATCCACTTCTGGAGGATCACTTTAATAGCTGAACAAAGAAAGAAAGAGTGGGAAGAGATTTGAAGCCGATAGAACTACCAGGAGTCCACTGCAGCAAAAATCCAGGCTTCGGAAGATAGAGAGCCTGCCTGGAAAGACAGGAAGACCTGAACTCACATCCTGCCTTTGAAGCATCCCATCTGTGTGACTCTGAAGAATCAAAATCTCCTGAAAACAGCCCTGATATGGGTACAAATGTTCTCTTAGGATGGATTGACCCGTTCAGTGTTGATTCCATGTCTATTGCATCGGCTTGCATCCTTGTCAAGAGGAGACCACCATTCAAAAGCTGAGCAGCTGTTCTACATCAGACAACAGACCGCCACCCTCAAGTCCTCCTTTTCTTACCATTAGAATGAACCTCTACCTTCACAAGTCTTTCACAGGACCATAAGAAAAAAGTTGTACCCCATGTAAATAACTGCAAGGGCATAGATACCTTATCCCTTCAACAAAAACCCCTTGCACATAGATGGTTTGGACTTGCTCTTCAGGGCAGAGGTTCCATGTTATTCAGATCAACAGAACAAAGACTCAGTGACTTTGAAGTCTAGAGACTGTCAGGCCAGGGGCACATATTGGCCCAGTCACCGGTCTGCAGTTGGACCAAAGCCTAGGCACACAAAGATAGGGAATGTGACTTCCCACTTTTGAGGTAAAAAGTTCTGGAACAGTGTCAAAGTTGCACAAATATATGATTCACATGATGATATCAAAAAAAAAAAGGAGTCCTACCAAATTCCTTTTATGACAGTATTACAGTTTTGTTATCTAAAACAGAGAGAGAAGAAACAGAGAAAGAAACTACAGACCAATTTCCTTAATGAATATCAATGCAAAAATTTTAAATAAAATACTAACCAGGAGATTATGGTAATATATCACAAAGATCAGGTGTAATATATTACTATGATCAGGTGGGAATTACACCAGGAAAACAGGACTGGTTCAATATTAGGAAAGCTATTAGAATAATTGACCAAATCAATAACACAAACAAGAAAAATCTTATGATTCTCCCAATATATGCAGAAAAATCTTTTGACAAGAGACAATGCTCATTCCTTTTAAAAAACACTAGAAACTCTAGGAATAAGTGAAACCTTTCTTATTAGGACAAGTAATATCTATCTAAAACCATGAGCAAGCATTACCTATAATGGAGATAAACTAGAAACCTCCCAGTAAGACCAGGAGTGATGCAAGAATGTCCATTATCACCATTATTCAATATTGTATTAGAAATGGTATCTATAGCAATAAGACAAGAAAACGAAATTGAAGCAATAAAAATTGTCAATGAGGAAACAAAACTATCCTTCGTTGCAAGTAATATGTTTGCTTAGAAAGCCCTAGAGAATCAAGAACAACAAAAACAAAAATCAGTTGAAAAATTAACAACTTCAGCAAAGTTGCAGGATATAAAATAAACCCACATAAGTCATCAACATTTCTGTATATTACCAACAAAACCAAGTATGAAGAGATAGAAAGAGAAATTCCCTTTAAAATAATGGCAGGTAACATAAAATACTTGGGAGTAAACCTGCCAAGACAAATCCAAGAAATATTTGAACACAATTACACAATATTTTTCACACAAATAAAAGCACGTTTAAACAAGTAGAGAAATATTCATTGCTCACGGATAGCTAAGCCAACACAATAAAAAAGACAATCTTATTGCGATGGAATATTATTATGCTATAATAAATGACAAGCCAGATGATTTCAGAAAAACCTGGAATGATTTACCTGAACCGATGCAAATTGAAGTGAGCAAAATCAGGAGAATGTTGTACACAGTAACAGCAACATTGTATAATGAAGAATTATGAATGACTTAACTATTCTCAGCAATACAATGATTCAAAACAATATCAAGGGACTCATGTTGAAACGTGCCATCTTCCTCTAGAGAAAGAACTGATATTGTCTCAATACAAACTGACGTATACTATTTTTCACTTTCATTCATTCCTTTTTTGTTCAAGTCTTTTTGTAAAAAAAAAATTAGTAATATGGAAATGTTTTACATGATTGCAAATCATGGAGGGAGGGAAGGATAGAATTTGGAATTCAAAACTTAAAAAAACAACAAATTTTTTAAAATTGTTTTAACATGTAATTGAGGGAAATACTATTTTAAAAAATTTTAATGACAATCCTACCTAAGTTGGTTTACCTATTAAGTGTCATGCAACCAAACTACCATAAAATATTTTGTAGAACTAGAAAAATAATAATAAAATTCATCTGGAGGAACAAAAGGTCAAGAATATCAAGGAAATCAATGAAAAAAACATTATGAAGCAATGTGGCCTAGTAGTACAAGATCTCAAACTATTTTATAAAGTGGCAGTCATCAAAACAATATAGTAATTACTCAGAAATTCAGTGATAGATCAGTGATACAGGTTGCATAACAATACACAACAGTAAATGACCATAGTTAATCTAGTGTTGGGTAAACCTAAAGAGAGAACTTTTTGGGAAAAACTCACCACTTGACAAAAATTGCTGAGAAAATGCGAAAGAAGTTTGGCAGAAACTAGACATAGACCAACATCTCACACTGTATATTAAGGGAAAAAAATGAAAATGAGCAAGTTATTTAGACATAAACCATGATATCATTAGTAAATCAGGAGAATCTTGAAAAATGTATCTGTCAGATATAGGGGAAGACAAAATTTTATGACCAAATAAGAGAAAGACAAGATCACAAGATGTAAAATGGATAATTTTGATTAAATGAAATTGTAAAAGGTTTGCATAAATAAAATCAATGCAGCCAAAATTAGAAGGAAAGCAGAAACTGGTGTTGAGGGGGATTTTACAGAAAATTTTCTGATAAAAGTGCCATTTTCAAATAAATGGGTAACTGAGCCAAATTGATACAAAATAAAATCCATTCCCCAATTTGTAAGTAGGCAATTTTTATGAACAGGAAGTTTTCAGAAGAAGAAATCAAAACTATCAAGTCACTTTAGAAAAATGTTCTAAAGCACTATTAATTAGAGAAATGGAAATTAAAATAATTCTGAGATACCAAACTCACAACTACCAGATTGGCTAACATGATAGAAAGGAAAAGAACAAATGCTGGAGAGCACGTAGAAAAAATAGATACAGTAATGCCCTTTTTGGTGGAGTTGTGAAATGATCCAACCATTCTGGAGAACAATTCAAAAGTATGCCCAAAGGGCTATAAAATTGCACATAGCCTTCGAACTAGCAACACCACTAGTAGGTCTGTATCCCAAGAAGATTCAGGAAGGGGAAAAGATCCTACATGTACAAAAATATTTATAGCAGCTCTTTTAGTTTTGGCAAAGAATTGGAAGTTGAAGAGGTGCCCACCAGTTGAGGAAAGGCTGAATAAGTTGTGGTATAGGATTGTGATAGAATACTATTGTGCTATAAGAAATCATAAGCACAAGAGGTTCAGAAATGCCTAGGAAGATTTATCTGAACTGAGGCAAAGTGAAGTGATCACAAGAAGGAGAACATTATACACAGTAACAGCAATATTGTAACAATGATCAAATCCACTCCCTATAATAGGGCCTCTCTTCATATATAAACATGTGTAATATATCAAATATAATGTATATACACAAAATACAAAGCATATATAATACATGTAACATGTATACATCTTCATCTAGCATATGTAACATGTAACAGTCACATGTATACCTTTATGTTGAGCTGGAAATAGAGAGGATAGCATAGGACATACCTTGTGCAAAGAGAGGATTGCATTGGATGAAATGTCATATATAGCAAATATACCATTTTGGCTTAACTGGAGAATATTTAAGGGACAGTAACACCGAATCAACTTGTGAAGATAGTCTGAAAAGAAGAAATACTGGGAGGGGGAGAGGATTCTGGAAAGATGGTGGAGTAGGTCAGAAAATTCCAACCTCTCCAGATTTCCCCCACAAATGAGATAGAATAGTACCTCAGGGTAACATAGAACTGTAAAAATAAATAAAAGTAGGGGCAGAACAGTGGTCCTCCTAGGACAACTGGAGAAGATCTGAAGAAAAATCCCAGGATGAGGTTTGGTCCCTGTGAAGAGTAAACACCTCCAAGCTTGGTCCCCTAAATAACAAGTGGTGAGTCCTGGGGTCAGCTGGGTTGGGAGGCTACCTCTTTCCCAGAAAAAGGAACTTTTACCTCCAGGACAGGAAGGGGAGTTGGGCTTTTGAGCCACAGAAGATGGAGGGAACATTTGCTGACAAGGAATGCCACACCTAGCTCTGTTGCAGAGACCTGGCTATGGGTGAGAAGGAATCAGCACACAGCCCATAAATGCTGAAGTAATGGCACAGGGGTGCTGCTAGCTATGGGCACTTACAGGAGGCTAGAGGTCTTACTTTCAGTTCCAGGCCAGAAGGTAGAATTGAAAGAAGATCAGAGGCCAAAGGCACCATCCCCCATATCCCAGGACTAGAGTTGATTACAAAAAATAAGCTGCTGTGAATTTTTTAAAAAATGGACAAGCAAAGCAGAAAGAATTCAACTATAGAGAGTTACTATCAGAACAAAGAAGATCAGGATTCATCTTTAGAAGAGGATAATGAAGCAAAGAGTAATGTCAAATGGTCACTTCCCCATAGATGAACTTTAAAAAGACTTCAAAAATCAAATGAGAGAGATTGAGGAAAAAAGAAAAGATAAGAGAAATCCAAGAAAAATAAGGAGATTATGGGAGGTGGGGAGGAATCAACCAATTAGAAAAGGAGATCCAGAATCTTAAGGAAGAAAACAACTCTGTGATAATCAGAATAGGGCAAGGGGAAGCCAGTGAAGTCATAAGAGACCAAAAGATAATAAAACAAAATACAAAGAATGAACAAATAGAAGAGAATATAAAACATCTCATAAGAAAAACAACCGATCTGGAGAACAGACCAAGAAGAGGATGCACAAGGATAAACAGACTACCTGAAAGCTATGATGAAAAGAAGAATCTTGATACAATAATACAAGAAATCATTAAAGAAAATTGTCCTAAAGCATTAGAATAAGAGGGGAAAGTAGAAATAGTGAAAAAAAATCAACTCTTCACTAGCTGAAAGAAATCCTACAAGGAAAACTAACAGGAATATCGTAGTCAAATTCCAAAACCCCCAGTTCAAGGATAAAATATTATGAATGAGAAGAAAAAAAATTAAATATGGTGGTGCCACAATTAGAATCACACAGTACCTAGCAGCAGTGACACTAAAAAACCATAGGAGTTGGAACACTATATATGAAAGAACAAAAATATCATACCTAGTAAAGTTAAGCATAATTCTGAATGAAAAAAAATAGACATTTAACAAATTGTCAGACTTTCAGGATTTTGCTACAAAAAATACCTGAACTTAATAGAAGATTTGACATACAAGAGCCAAGAGAAATATGAGGTACATACAAAAGACTAATTACAAAGGACTCAATAAGGATAGACTATCTAACTTTTTATGAGGAAATGTAAAACGTGTCTAAGATTGTTATTAGTAACTGGGTAGTTCAAAAGAAAGATTGGGGTAGAAGGGAGTATTTTTAAAAGTAAAATTATTTGGGAACAGCTAAAAAGAGTAATTATCTTACACAAATGAGGTGTGATAGGAAAAACTGACAAAGGAATTAGATTGAGCAGGAAGGCTGGTGGTTGCGGGAACCTACATTCATCAGGAATGGGTTCAAGAGAGAACAATACATACATACAGATGTGTGTGTGTGTGTGTGTGTGTGTATAAAAGTCTGCTAAATTCAGAAAGAAATACAACATTAAGGGGATGGGGAAGAGTATAAGGGATGTCTTCAAAGAGAAGGGTGAGGGAATAAGTTAAACAGGGGTATAGAAGGGTGTTCAGATTAATGAGAATGGGAGTATAAAGGCAGGATCCTTGAAGGTGGAGGGGGTAAGTTAGGTCACAGGAGGGCAAGGTATTGGGTAGAAGTAAACTAGAGGAGTCAGGAAGGATAGGAAATAAGAGATATATACAAACATAAGATCAAGAATAGAATTTGTTAGGGAAAAAGGAGCAGTGGTGGTAATCATGATCTCAGACATAGTTAAGGCTAAAATAGATTTAATTAAAAGAGAAAAATAGGGAAATTGACCTATGTGTCAACCGTATTCATCAATGTTCTTTTGGACTATTTAAAGCAAATAGACAGTACAAGGTGGGAATATTGCTGTGATGTAGGAAATGACAAATTGGTGGACCTGGAAAAATATGGTAAGACTTGGGCTAATAAAGGAAAAGGTTATCTACTCTCAGAGAAACAGAAGACAAATATGTATAGTACAATCTTACATAGATGCATATGAATGTATGTCTATATATGAGTGTGATTATAGATATCTAAAATTTTGTATAAGTATATGTACATATGGGTATATGTATGAATATATATGTATATTTTTGTGTGTATATGTGTGCACACATGTATGTATATGTAGATGAGTGTATGTATATATGTATGTTTGTGTGCATTCTTTCTGAATTTAGAAGACTTTTATGCTCATACACACACACATACACACACACACACACACACAGGCACACACAATCTCCATGCTAAATTGTAGCCTTCTGGGGAGGGCAGGAGGAAGGGGGGGGCGGGAAGAACAAAGTAGAAGTGAACAGCAGAGAACAAAAGAAAACTTACAAGGAAGCAAAGAAAAGATGAATAGCCCTCAATAAAATGTGTATTATTTATTATAAAGGCTTTCTTGAAATGGAAAATTTTTGCTGTGTATTTTGAATCCACTCTTATGTTCTGCTGTGCACATGACATTTCTTTTTTTTTCTTTTCTTATTTTATATTAGTTTGGGTATTTAAGTTTGTTTCTTTTTCTTCCTTTTTCATTTTGTATTCAATTTTAAGATTTTTTAAAAATTTACAAAAAAAAAAGAAAAAGAAAGACTGCAATGGACTTAAAATATCAAAGAAATGAATTTGTATTTTATCCTAGAAGCAATACAAAGTCACTGAAGCTTTTGAAGTATGGCCAGGAGTATAATTTAGGCATATACATTTAGCAGCTATATGAAGATGGATTGGAAAAGGGGAGTGAAGATTGATTTATTAGGAGATTATAGCAACAGTCTAGGTCAATGGTGTCAAACTCAAATAGACATAGGAGCCACTAAAATGTTCATAAAGATAACTGTAGGCCATATAGTGAGTTAGAAAACCACATATTAATATTACCTATGTTATATAGTATTTTTATTTATTTTGTTGAATATTTCCCAATTATATTTTAATCTGGTATAGGTGCACTCAGGAGTGTTGTCAGACACATACAGCCTATGGGCTGCATATTTACACTTCTTGTGTGAATAAGCACTACTGAAGGCCTAGAAACAAGGCTGGTTATGATATGAGTAGACGGAGGAGGATAGACACAAGAAATGTTCAGGAAGTATAATGATATTTGTGACTGATTGGATGTGAGGCTTGAGTGAGAGGACAGGTTCAAAGATATTTCCTAGATTGTTACTGATAAAGCGATGTATGAAATATGTAAATTAGAAGGAAATGTGGAATTTGGACTTATTGAGTTCACAAGGTCATGAAACATCCCAGTGGAAATGTCCAGTGGGCAGTTGCCAAGAGCTCTGGAGAGAGATGAGGGCTAGGTTTATAGACTTGAGAGTCATTTGCAAATAGAAATTAACCAAAACCATTAGAATTAAGCTCCTCACCAGCAAGTACTCTTTTTCTTTTGTTTATTTATATCCCTTATCAGAGTGGCTGACACATAATAGGTATATAATAATTTTTTAATTGATTTGGAAAATCTAAAAGAATTGCTTAGTCAAGAGAAGATGTAGAGTAAGAAAAGGAAAGGGCACAAGGCAAAGACCTTCAGTATACCCATGGATGATAACAACTCTACAAAGGAGACCAAGAAGGATTTGTCACATGGGCAGAATATTGTGCTAGAGTGGTGTCATAAAAATTCAGAGAGGATAGAATATACAGAAAAATTGGGTTAGTCAACAGTAGTAAAATGTATCGAAAGATCAAGAAAGGTGGATGGAGAAGAAAAAACCCTTTGGTCTGGTTTTTAGAAATAAAGTGATCATTAGTAAACTTGGAGAAAAAACTTCTAGTTAACTGACAGAGATAGAAGCCAGATTACAAGGGGTTGAGAAGTGAATGGGAATTGATGGTGTGAAGGGATGGCATATAAGCAATTTTTTGTTGTTGTTTCTCCTGCTCTTGTTATTTTGATTTGTTCCTAGCAGCTTGTCTAAGAAATGGGTAGAAAGCTATGGTATGATAGCTTGAAGGGTTGAGTCAAGTGAAGGTATTACTGTTGTTGATGATGATGGTAATGATGGTATTTATTTAGTGAATGGGAGAGACCAGACATATTTGTAGAGAGCAGAGTAGGAGCCAAAAGATAATGAGAGACTGAAAATTAAAAAAAAAATGATTGAAGGGGCAAGCTGCCAATGAAATCATGGGGCATAAGGAAAGAGTTTGGCATTAGCGGAGATAAATGCTACCTTATTCTCCAATGGCAAAAAAAGTTCAAAATGACCAATAATGTTGCAATGATTTGTTATGTGACTTTGGAGAGGAGAGGGAGCTCAGTATGGATGTTATCATTTTTTTTTCAATGGAAAACAAAGTAAATTGCTGTGGTGGGGCAGCTTTGGGGAAGAAGTGGATCATGTATGTAGTATGAAACCAAAAGTTTAGAAACACTTGGTGAAATAAATTTACAGTGGACCCAGTTAGTACCATTATGTGACTTTTTTTTCTAATTTAATATCACTTCTCTTAAAAATGGTGACAATTAAAAATGTTATGTTTTCCTTTCTCCATTCCCTTTTTATAGTCAATGCTCATTTAAAAAGATTAGGACAATGCTGTTAAAATTGTGCAAAATATCTTATTCTCATTTTTATTCTTCTAATTTGGTATTGATTTTGACCTTTTCTCTAATTAAGCAATGGTCTGATTACACAGACAGAAATGACTCTCACATCAGTAACCACTTATTTTCTGCCTGTTAACATAGGGTTCATTTCATTTTTTCATAATATAGTTTGCTAATAATCAAACTATTGTCTTACCATACACAGGTTTCTAAATTTGGGTACTTTAACTATCATGGATAGTATCAGTACTGATAGTTTAGCTATAAAATAAATCAAAAGACATAAAGGAGCTAAAGTTAATAAAGTTAATGCAAAATTAGCTCATTGGTTCTCCTTACACACATGTATACACACACACACACACACACACACACACACACACAGTTGACAGATTTGATTAACTATGTTCCCTGAGGCAAGAAGGTTTTCCTTTCATGAACAATTACCTGCTTTTCCACATAACTTCCTCTTATCCTTCGGAAAGCTAATCATTGCTAATTTGTAGCTTTGTGTGCTAAGCAATGATTCTTGTCTTTCATTGGACCATTATATCTTTTTCAATCTCCACCATTTGCCCTTCTTTCCTCTTACTTATTCCAGTCTGTAGGCTCACAAGATGGTCAATTGAAAACCAGAAAGGACCTTAGGGGTCTTCTGTTTATTGAATTCCTTGTTTTATGAAGAGGAAACTGAATACTGGAGAGATCAATATCTTCACCAAGTACACAGGTACTAAACGGAGAGGCTGGAATTAGAAATCGCAGGATCTCCCATCTTTCCTCTGTCTTTTTTCTAGGGTGATCTGTTGAAATGTATGTTAGAAACACAGTAATGGCATCATCTGCACCTATATTCAATCATACATTTTCCAGCTCTATAAACTCCACCGACTTCTTACTATTTCTAGAATCAAATACAGATTCCTCCATATGACACTTACAGCCCTTTACAGTCTGGCTCCAACCTACCTTTCCATGCTTTCTTTTTTATTAGACCCTTTTACATTCTACACTGTGCAGTCGATCTGACTTTGACGGCTCCTCACACTTGACATTCTAGCTCCCATTTCTTTTTTTTTCATAAGTTGTTTCTCAAGAATAGCATGAGTTCCCTTCTCATTTTGCCTCTTTGAAATCCTAGTTTCCTTCAATGCTTAATTTAAAAGCCACCATCTACATGAAGCCTTTCTTAACTACCACCCTCCTCCCCACAAACACACACATACTTGTTGTGGCCGCTATCGGCTTTATTTTTACAGTTTGTGTAATACTTTTTAATATGTTTTCCCCCAATAGAACGTAAGTTCCTTGAGGGCAGGAAACATTTCTTTTTTGTTTTTGTATCCTTAGCACCAACAGAGTTAACTGATTAGGTGATCAACCTTCTAATGTTGTATGGGCTACTCTTCTGTTCTATGGCCTCATGATGGCGCAGATAGAAGCCAGGAAGATCTGAATTCAAATTTGATCTCAGACACTTACTAGCTGTGTGACCCTGGACAAGTCATTGAACCTTTGTCTGCCTTAGTTTCCTCACGTTGTAAAATGAACTTAATAATATCACCTACCTCCCCAGAGTCGTTATAAAGATAAAATGTAATAATATTTGTAAAGTTCTTAGTAAGTACTTAATAAACATTGATTGATGAATAGAAAAATAGTACAATTTCAGTGAATTCTACAAATCCTACCCTACGAAGAAGGTCTTTCCATTGTTGACTGAGGCCAGTTTTATGCCTAGCTGTTTGTAAGATGCTGTCTAAAGGCCAGATTCAGAATTTTAAGAAGGAGAAATTATCTTTATTGGTAAATACATCATGTTAGCATGGGCATCTGAGGAAATAGTGTATTAAGGAGATGAAGAAGCCATGCCCAACTGCCAGGCTGCTTTAGGGGAAAGGGGTAGGCTGGGCTGGAAGGCCCACACATTAATTTAAGTATTTCCACGTCCCTAGAATAAATACACATATAAACCTCAGTTGGAAATTGCTAAAGATATTTTTCAGGAGGACTCAGCATCAAAAGGAACATCAAAAGCCAAGCAAATCAAAAGTCCCACTGCCAGGCAGGAAGATTAATAACCTATCTATCTCAGAATTCAATTGGGGGTTTAGCGGATATGATTTCAATTCATAAACTTTCTAGGCCACTGCTGTGCCCCTCTTATGAACCTCCCTCCTCACCTTGGGCAGAATTAGTTCATGCTCTGACTCCTAGATGGAGTCCATAAGGCAATATGCCAGACAAACCTGATTTCCTTCTAAACTGCAGGGCATTTCAGCTCTCCAAGGATGATTTTGGGAGATTAATTCTTGGAATAACTTTAAATAACTGTAATGTTTTATGGGGCAGCTAGGTGGTACAGTGAGTAGAGTACCTGCCCTGGAGTCAGGAGGACCTGAGTTCCAATCTGGCCTCCAACACTTGACACACTTTACTAGTTGTGTGACCTTGGGCAAGTCAATTAACCCCAATTGCCCAGCCCTCCCCTGCTGCAAAAAACAAAAAAGAATAATAATGTTTTATCAATGCTCCTTTTTAATATTACTTTCTCTACCCAAAGACTCTCCTCACAAACACTACTCTAAACAAAACTTTCCCATATAAGAAAAACTAAATTTGAGCAAAAAAAAAAATCAACACATTGGCCACCTCTAAAAGTGCATGCCTTATTCTACAGCTCCCCACTTGTGGTAAAGTGGAAAGAAGTTCTGAAGTCAGAAGATCTGACTTCAAATATTACCTCTCATTCTCATTTCGTACATGGCGTTAAGCAAGTCATTTAACCTTTTTGGTCCTCAGTTTTCTCATCTTTAAAGTGACAGGGATATGGCCTTTGAGGTCCCTCCTAGCTCTACATTAGGATCCCATGACTTCCCTATTGAGAGAGGGAGACATGCTTCATAGTTTCTTGCAAACAGAAGAAAAAAGGCATTTTAAGCAATGCAGCTTCAGACATTGAGGAATATCTGGCCAACTCTTACCTTCAGGATGCCACAGTGACTTCAAGAGCTAGGGAGGGAAGAAGGAGAAGAATGGAAATAGTCTTTTTAAAAAAAACTTTTTCATTTTTACTTTTAAGGATAAAGGTAGTTCAGCATTTTGTTTCCTATTGGAAGAAATTAAGACCATGGCAGCTGAATTAAATACTGCCTAATGAAACATCAAATGAAATGGCAAAGGATTTATTGTGAGGGCCATGGGCTTAGAGACTGTCTAAAGCAGGTTCAGATAGTGCTGCCTAAAAATAAAATCAAAAACAAAAATGTCAAACTGATAAACACCCCTTCATCATATTTTTGGATCAAAGAGCTATTAGAGGAAAGATTAGAAACCCAGGATAATCAATATGATTTTAGAAACATTTTAGCTCATAAAGGCAGTGTGATATAGTAGATAGAGAGCTAGCCTCAAAACCAAGCAAAATTGGTTCAAGAGTTGCCTCTGGGGGCAGCTAGGTGGCACAGTGAATAGAGAACCAGCTCTGGAGTCAGGAGGACCTGAGTTCAAATCTGGCTTCAAACACTTGACACTAGCTGTGCGACCCTGGGCAAGTCACTTAACCCCTATTGGCCCCCCCCCCCACCACACACACACACACACACACACACACACACACACAAAACTTGCCTCTGACATGTAGTGGACAAGTCATTTAGCTTCCTGGGGCCCTAGGCAACTTCCTAAAACTATGAATTGCCACCAGGTGACGATCTGTGTTTGTGTAGGGAGCCATTGAGGGAATCTGTTTTGTTTGACCATATGTCTTTGCTATAAAGGACTTGTTTTTCTTTTCTTTAATTGAGTCTAAGGTGGTATGGAGAGAAAATGGATTTCTATTCATTAAAAACAAATAAATAATGATACCAGCGCTACAGAAGGAAAATGTTATGTACCGAGATGAGGTGACTATATTGTTAGTTTTGCATGTTTTCCTACAACATGTCTTACTGAGTGGATTTAATCTGTAAATGATTGAAATGTAAAAAAAAAACCCTAAAATAAAGCACATCAATAAAACTTAAAAAAAGAAAAATACCTGTTCCACCCATCAAAACCAGAATCACAGAATCTCGGAGTTGGAAGGGATCTCAGAAACCATTCCAGGGATCCTTAACCTAGGCTACATGCATTTTTATGTACATACATATCTAGATAAATAGATAGATAGATAGATAACTTTATTTAATATATATTGATTACCTTATTTCAACATAATTGTTTTTATTTATATTCCTATGTGTTCTCTTTTATGCATTTAAGAACATTATTCTGGAAAGTGGCTCATAAGCTGTATCCTACTGCTAGAGGAGTCCATGAAACAAAAATTGAAGAATCTTAATCTAGTCTAACCCATAGAATCACTTCTGCAACATCCCCAATAAGGGATTATGCAAGATCTCATTGAAGATGTCCATTGACTGGGAACTCACTATTGCTTGGTGCAGTCTCTCTCATTTTGGCAAAACTATAATAGTCAGGAAATTCTTTTCTTTATATCATCTAAATAAGCTTTTTTCAACTTCTACCCACTGCTCCTACTTAAACAAATAAGATTCTTCTCCCATATGACAGACCTTTAAAAATAACAACCAACAACTTAAAGATTGTTAGAGAACCAAATCTTCTCCAGGCTTTCACCACTTTGATTACCATACTCTACATTATCTCCACTCTACTAATATCATTTCTGAATTGTGGCACCCAAAACTATAATACTTCAGTTCTTTATTGACTAGGGAAGAGTGCAGTATGATTATTATCCTGTGCTTTAATGCAACCAAAAGAATTGAACAATTAATTCACTTACACTAGGGTGTTAATTCATGCTCCTCAATTTATGATCCATTTACCTATTATCTATCTATCTATCTAAATATATATCTATCCACAGATGAATGGATTATAAATTGAGAAGCATGAATTGTATATGTATGCATATATTTAAAGCATATATGTATGCATGTGATATTTAATATATTCGTATATATGTATATTGTCATATAATATATATTCATACTCCTCAATTTATAATCCATTTACCTGTAGATACATGTACATACATTCATACATTCACATATATATGTAAATTTTCCTCCAATAGAATGTGAACTCCATAAGGACAGGAATTATTTTTCATTTTCTGTCTTTGTGTCCCCAGAACCTAGTACACTGCTTTGAATATAAAATACACTTGATAAATCTTTGTTGGATGAATGAACGAATGCTTAAATAGAATCATAGAATGTTGGAGATGGAAAGGATGTTAGAGCCCATCAAGTTCAATCTCTTCACCTTACAGGCAAGAGTGCTGAGACTTCACATATAGTCAAGCAGTTGGGTCAAGGCCATATACTTAGTGGCAGATCCAGGACTACAAGTCAGGTCTTCTGGCTCACAATCAGAAAGTAGGGATCCACACTGGTATTAACACACCTAAGTATAGCAATCAATAAATGTTTATTAAGTATCTGTTATGAACCTGCAAAAAGAGGCAAAAGACAGAGTTCCATAAAGAACAAGAAACTTAAATGACTGATACTTATATTATACTTTAAAAGGCAGCTAGGTGGCACAGTAGATAGGGCCCGGACTCTTCTGGCCTTGGACACTTGACCATGGGCAAGTCACTTAATCCTGTTTGCCTCAGCTGTTCATCTGTAAAATGAGCTAGAGAAGGAAATGGTAAACCACTCCAGTATCTTTACCAAGGAAATCCCATATGGGCTCATGAAGGGTTGGACACAACTGAAAATAATTAACCGCAAAGTTACACTTTAAAGTTTGCAAAGCATTTTATATAAAATGTTTCATTTGAACCTTACACCAGCTCTCTGTCATAGTTAATATAGACATTATAACCCACATTAGAGAAAAAGAAATAGACTCAAAAGAGGTTAAATAATTTGCCCATGGTCACACAGTTAGCAAATATTAGATGTGAAGTGGAACCAGGTCTTCCTGAAAACAGGTCCCATGTGTTATTTCATTGTAGCCCATTACCTCTCAAACTAAAGCTTGAGAAATGAATCCACTACTTGTAGAATTTTAGGCACTATCAAATAGGCATGGGGTGGTAGCTTTTCAGAGTTAAAATGATGCCTGATGTAATAAGTCCTCCTTGCTCAGTATATAAGAAATGCATTTTTTTGCTTCATTTAATCCTTTTAAACATCATGTGAGTAAAAAATAAAATATATTCCATCTGAGTGTAAGAGTTTAAGGCTAGATTGAGAGTCATTTGTGTAGTGTACAGGAAGCAAATGGGGTCTATAAGGCATAGATATAAATCTCCACTGTGGTAGAGTATAATTTAGAGCAATAATTTCACCTCAGCTCCTTCATATATAAAATAAAAGGGTTGAACAAAATAGTCTTTTCCAGCTACATAATTCTTCTTCTCTAGGCTCATTTAGCTCAAACTCCTTACTACAAATGAGGAAACTAAGGAGCAGGGAAAGTTAAGGGACAACTGAGATTACACACAGCTAGCTAATGGCACAATCTGATCTTGAACTCAGGGTTCCCTATTACCAGCCCAACATTCTTTCCATGCCCCCATACTGCAAGTTGTTTTTAAGTCCCAAATAATGATGAGATAGACTCAAGCAATTAGTTACTTTAGACCTTTTGGGTAATTTCTTATGTTTTTTCTAATAATACACACACACATATACATATATATGTATATATATATATATACATATATATGTATATATATATATATATACATACATATATATATTATTAACAAGTAGGAAAGGCCCATTTTATACAGATGCAGAAGTGATCAGAATAGTGTAAAAAGCATTGCTTCTGACATGCTTTAGGCAAATGCCTATAGGCCTAAGACTTAGAGAAATTTTTGTATCATGGGCCCCTTTCATAATATTTTTAAAATATATAAAATTTTTAAAATAATAATAATAATAAAAGAAATCCAATTATATTTAAATAAAAATTTATTTTTAAATTATTGGTTTTTTAAAAGTTCACAAGCCCAAAGTTATCAGTTCTTGGTATAGGGACTCTACATGAGTCTTCCCTTATCTCCACAAGGTATTGCATTAAGAAAATTAATCTGTTAAGCTACAGAATTAGGCCTGCTCCAGATATTAAAGAAAATTCTCCAGAGTTTAAACTCATTTCTTGACTCTGAAAATTTATTAGTTAATGCATCATTCTGGACCTCATTCTGGACTCCCTCTACACATACTGTGTCTATAATTATCAGAGAAGTACTGAGGGTAAAGATAAAGTTGTATATATGTGACCTACCTTTATATAGGTACATTTCAGAAATAATAATATTTCTTCTATACCAGATAAGGAAATCCCAGCTATAGAATTCCTTTTAGAACCTCTGGAAAAGGGAAATGGGCTGAAAAATTATATTCCAATTGTCTTTTTCTTCTGTAGCCTAGGGTTTATGAGGCAATTTCCAAAATGAACAAAAAAATAATAGCAGACAGGTAAGACAATAAATTGCTTGGTACAATACAAGAGGCAATTATATAATGAGATGAGCCTTGAACTTGTAGTCAGACAATCTGGATTCAAGTTCTATTTTTACTACTACTAACAGTGAGCAATCTCTGAACCTCAGTTTCTTTGTTTATAAAATAGGGTTAATAATAACCTGGCATATTCATGTCTGCAATGAATCTGAAATGTCATCAATGTGAATACGATCTTCAATGATACAGACTAAAATGCATTCATAGTCACATCTTCCCAATCTGTGCAATGTCCTCCATTCAGCTATCAAATTAATCCTCCTACTGTGCAGGTCAGACCATGTCACACCTCACCCCTCTCATTCAATAAACTCCAGCAGCTTCCTATCAGCTTTAGGATCAAATATAAAATCCTTTGATGCCATTCAAAGCCCTTCAGTTTCATTTTCATGATGTTATATTCTGCTGCCAGGGTCTAGTGCCTTTCAACAATCTCAAAGAAATTATTCATGCTATGTAGACATATGTATACATAGATTATAGGCTAGGTGTACCTTGTTATGCTAATATACCTGGCCATGCTCTACACAAATCTACACAGTTAGGTTAGAAGCTTCATGACAGTCTACAAATGATTGGTTTCTCCCATTTTCTACCTCTTATCACACTCTACTGCACCTACTTTTGTGCTATATATGTTAATTTAACTTGAAGGGTTTTTTTCCCCAAGTTCTCTAACTTCTCATCTACTTCAAAAGATGTTGGCACATAAGCTGCAATGATTTTCATAATAGTGTTTTTACTCCAACTTGTGGGCTCCATAAGATGACTAAAAGCCCTATGAAATGATGTTTGGACACCTGATAAAACCAACTCTGCCCACACTTTCATCTGTTGCTCCAAGGAGAACCATAGAGACATCCTTCCACTTAGCTGCAAAACCACTTTGTCTCCTGGTTTAATTTAGAGTAAGGATATCAAGAACAATAAACTTCTGTTCTTCCAGAAGGAGGTCTACTCTTTGGTGGCTAGACAAGGATCTCACATTTAAAGTGCTAGCAGCTAATTTAGTATTTAAAGGCAACCTAAAAACTCTTGGATTATTAGTCTCCTTTGCTCCCTCTTTCCTTCATTCTGCTACTGTCATTACAGAAACAAAAGGGAGTCCATCATTAATTTGTGTTTTGTGGTGGATAAGATCACTGGGAGACTTAAAGTAAAATAGTGAATGTGACAATGCTGTAAAAAAAAGAAAGTTTTTGTCAAGTTTCATGGGGAATAGATGAGAATTTTTTACAAAACCATTGGGACAAGGCAGCTAGGTGGTGCAGTGGATAAAACTCTGGAATTAGAAGGAGCTGAGTTCAAATATGGATGGCCTGAAACATTTATTGGCTATGTGACCTCAATTGCCTCAGCAACAAAAGAGTAGGGGGAAAGTCTGTAAAAAAGATAGAAAATGTTCTTTTTTTTTGGTATGGGCAATTTGAGGTAACCTGGCTCATACCAAGTAGCTTTTTCTTAAGACAATACATGCCTTGACCACCATACAGCATCACTGAGCCAATTCGTCCTTTAGGCCAGAAATCCTGAGAGTCTTCCCTTCCCAGTTCATCTTTTTTTTAATTTTTTTTTTAATTTTTGGAGTAGGTAAAGAAGCCATTCTCTGCCTGTACCAACAATCCTCTAGCAGCTACTGTGGCTGTGTAAAACCAATAATACCAGCAATACAGAAGGACTGCTAATGCAGGTACTTTCATCTGTTTGTCTAAGGAAAGCAACTTCAGGGGCTTAACAATCTCAGTTTAATCAAACGTACATATATCATTCACTTAGTTCAGGGGGAAAAGATCAGCCTCCTGAACTTCAAGACAAATACAAACAGAAATTACAAACACCAACAGACAGACCTTGTCTGATCAAATCACAATTCATAGTTACCAGAAAAGTACCAACATCTATCTGTCTGGGTTACAAAGCCGTGGGCAGGGGGGCAGTTCAATGGCTTGCTCAGAGTCTCATCATCCACATTTCTTCAGTGAGTGTACCCCTAAAAGTCAAACACCAACCCTGGATCTTATATACCCATCTTAGGGCCCTGGGGCACTTGATTATCTCAGTGCTAGAAGCTCTCAAAGGAAAAATAGTGAAAAGTCCCATTTGGGGGTGGGAAAGTTAGATAATCCCTAGTACCATCATATACAGGGTTTCCAGTCAATGACTCCCAATTGTCTTAGTGCTGAGAAACATTCCAAAACAAGATCCCACCTTACCAAGCCCATTCAAACAAAGGCCAGAATCATTAAAGGTGCCTAAGAGAAGAACAGCAAAAAGCCCTGCCCTGATTACCATTACATTGCCTCATTTCTTATTAAGCCTTAATCACTGAATGGGCGTTGCCTCAGTCAAACCGAGACCTGTTAAAGACCTTAACTTGAAAAGGCCAAGGTCCCCCATTGTATCCTGGGCCATCTCCAGTTGTCCTGATCTATATCTGGACACTGGACCAAGATAGCTTCAGAGGAGAAAGTGAGGCTTGTAACTTTACACAGCCCTCATTGACTTAAATCCAATCCACTTGCATGTCATGGCATCACCTGCCTGATGTGATAGTCCTCTTCAAAAAGAAAGGACAAACAACAACAACGTGGTTTAGGGCCTGGAATATTAGAACAGAAGAGATGAGCCAATTAGACGTAGATCCTTTCAGTAAGTCGGTAGTGTGAGATGGGTTAGAAAAGCCATGCACATTTCTACTCTCACGTTTGAGAATTGTTATTATCACCATTATTATCAGGCCAGAGTTAAAGTACCATGTGACCAACTTATTATGAAGCACTTGGAAGATAAACAATCTGGATTCTACCTATCTGTGATTTTAATCGTAACATGAAGTCCTTTCCTTTAGGGAATCTATAATATAGGTAGTGGAGGAATATCAAAGAATAGTTTTAAGGGAGAGCTGTCAATTAGTGCCCTAGAGTAGTGCTAGTAATAAAGAGCTTGTGTTGAGGAGAGATTTTGCAAAACTACCATCACTAACATACACACACACACACACACACATGCACACACACACACACACACACACACACACACACACCCCTTTTACTTTTCCCTGGGAACCTTTCTTATTCACCCCTTAGATATTACTCTAAAATGAAGAAAATGAGAGAATAGTCAGATGGGATTGTCTCCATCTATCAATCCTACCTACTGAAATTGTCCTCCTCTTATCAGGCTAGGACATTATGTACATTGTCCAGGCAGGGGATTATAGCCGTCGGTCTCATATCATATAAAGTAACCAGATAAATGGATGATGGAAAGATTAAAGTCATGGCCAAGTTCAGTGACAAGCTGTTGCTTTTCCATCTTACTCCCCAAACAGACACACCCCCATACACACCACTGCTAACTTCACCCCACACACATTTTCTATTTCCTTCTAGGGAAATAGAAGTTGTTCCATATGTTTAAAGGCAAAATGTTTAAATGGCTCCTTCTACTGCTTCTGTTAATCAATCAATTAATAAACATTTAGTATGTGCCTTCTCTATGAGAGGCAGGGTGGCATAATATATAGATGAGACATCATTAGAACCAGGATTTAGGTCCTACTTTTCACATATACTGGCTGTGAGATTCTAAACAAATCACTTAATCTCTCATTGCCCTACACAACTCTCTGAACCTATAAGTTGCAGAAAAGGTTGGTATTGGTGGATGTAGTTTCTTCATAGAGGGGTTCCCTAAACCAACAAAATCACAAATCTACTCCCCATCCCCCACATTCTTATTCAGTATGGAATAGAGAATAATAATAAATAGGGAGGTTAGTGCTGTTATTACCCCCACTTCAGAGTTAAGGAAACTGAAGGACACAAGGGTTAAGTGACTCGCCCAAGTTCACACAGCTAGCGACTGTTGTTTCAGTAGTTTTTCATTTGTGTCTAACTCTTCATGACCCCATTTGGCATTTTCTTGGCAAAGATACTGAAATACTTTGTCATTTATTTTTCCAGCTCATTTTACAGATGAGGAAACTGAGGTTAACAGAGTTAAGTGACTTGCCCAGGGTCACACATCTAGTAAGTGTCTGAGGCCAGATTTAAATTCAAGAAGATATCTTCCTAACCCCAGGCCCAGTTGTCTATCCGGTGTGTCACCTTAGCTGCACCAAGTGTTTAATTGGAATCATTTGGAAGGAATCATGTAAGAGTGATAAGGGAAGACTAGTAACAGTACACTGGATAGATGCTAGTCTAGGATTTTCCTCCAGAAGAGAGGGGAGGAAATATTTCCTCTCATAAAAAAAGAATTTAGAATGTATTAAAAGCATATTTTTTTCTAACTTTAACATAGTTAAATTAAAGGATGTGACTAAATATTTAATGATCACAAACTCAACTTCATTCTGAACCATCTTGTTTCAAAAGGAAGTTTTGTGGCTTTCACAATTTAATTGACACCCTTCTGACCTCCTGCATGTCCCTGAAGGGAAAATATGAAGGAAAAACAAGATAATTATAATGACTGGGGGTGAAGGAGGTTTAACTAGGGAAAAGATCCAGGAATTGTAAGGAATTAAACATGCACAAGAAAATAGGAATGCCTGAACTTAGGTCTTCCGGACACCAGGCCCAGTTCTCTATCCATTCATCACCCCTGTCACATCTAGTTGTTAGATTGCTGGCCTCTTAGTCAGGAAGACAAGTGTGCAGTTTAAGCCTCTGTCACATATGGGCTATGTGACCCTGGATAAGTTACTTAAACTCACTAGCAATTCTCTCTGAATTTTCTTGTCAGCATTTCCCTCTACCAGTGAAATCATAGATCTAACCCCCTGCCTCCATACGAAAAATGTTCCAGAAACTGGGACTATAAATACAAAAATGAAACAGTTTTTGTCTTCAGGGAATTTTGTTCTACTGCAGGGATTCATTGTACTCATAGAAAAGTAAATATTGCTTATCAAGTTATGTGTACAAAATGATGAAGAAACATTAATGATGAGGAAGGGTCAGGAAAGACCTCTAGAAGAAGGTAGAACTTGAACTGGAGAGGTAGAGGTTAAAAGGGAGAGCATTCCAGGCCTGAGGCCTGGCCTGTGCAAAGTCAGGGTGATGGGAGATGAATTGTTTGATACAAGAAACGTTCCTTAATTACATAGAAGAAACACTATTGGAAAGAATTGGGTAAGAATAAAGAGTGGAGAGTAGAAGTAAGAGTATGCTAGTTAGGATGTTAGTCTAGGATTTCCCTCCAGAAGGGTGGGGGTGGGAAGGAAAGATTTCTCCTACAAAAAGAATTTGGAATGCACTAAGAGCATGTCTTTTTTCTAACTTTAACATGGTTAAATTAAAGGATGTAACTAAATATTTAATGATGATAAACCCTACTTCTCTCTGAACCACGTTGTTTCAAAAGGAAGTTTTGTGGCTTTCACAATTTAATTGACACCCTTCTGACCTCCTGCATGTCCCTGAAGGGAATAAAGGAAGTAAAAAGAAGGCTAATTATACTGACTGGGGGTAGAGGAGGTGGAGCAAGGGAGAAGATCTAGGGATCGTAAGAATTCAACATGCACAGGAAATTAAGAGGATTTGATCATAGGAAGGATACTAAGGGTTTAGAGAGTGCTGTGCACAAACATCAAAAATATGTTAAGTTCCCTTCTAATTAAGATTAAACCCAGGAGGAATAACAAGAACACGTACAAGTTATTATTGATTATAACACGTTTTGAAAGCACAGACTATAGCATCAGAATGTCACTTGCATCCTATTATGCCATGCTCAAGGAAATCAAATGATCTATTATATTTGTTGCATCAGTATCAAAGTCCTTTGTCTAATTTTCAAGGCCCTCCAAATCTAGCCTTCCTCAGAAAAATAGGTTTCCAACTGGAAGACATTTTAGATGTCATCTCCTTTGTTCCACTGCCTGAATCTGCACATTTTATAAATGAAAAAACTGATGCCTAGTGGGAATAAATGATTTGCCTTAGGTTACTCAAGTTGCAAGTGGCAGAATTAGAATTCGAACTTCTCTTATAACTCCAAGCTTCATGCTCTGTGTACAGTAAACCATGAAATGCAAGAAGCTGAAATAGGGGTTTCCAACCAGGGAGATCCAGCTAAAATTACCAGAGAACTGAGGCCAAGATCACAGAAATAAGGCCCAGGATTAATGTGGCCATTTCACAGAATTTGTATGCTCATCACACTACTTCCCTAAAGCTATTCTGTGTTATGTCAAGCCAGGCCATCAGAGATGCCATCCCTTGCAGCTGTGCTTAAGGCAAAGCCCAGACAAATATCCTTGCTGTTTAGGAAACACATAATCTATTGATAGTTTTGCATCACTCTCTTTATGTGACTATTAACAATCGAAATCAGAGGTGGCACTAAACATTTGCTGATGTTTGTACAAACACTTCTGGGAAATTTTTGGATAATTTGGTGGATACAAGATCTCAATAATGTTGGCACTCCTTCTCAAGGGAGGGATAGAACACAACTGAATCTGGACATTCCTATTCTATGTGATATCCACCCATGTCCTCCCATAAGTCCTCCATAGAGGATCTACCTGACATGTTGGAGGTCTTCTTTTCAGCTCTACATTTCCTAGATTCATTTCAGTGTAGCTCTTTGACTATGAGTCTGTTACCAGTTCATTGCAATTGGCAATCATACTTTCCTCAGTGATGTCTTTTGCATCACTTCTTACATGCAAAGCGTCATTAATAGTTTCTTACAGTATTCCTACACACGCTATGAATCTGTTCCTTGATAAATTTATTGTAGAAAACACTTTTTATTCTGATATGGGTTGGATTTGATGGCTTCTGATGAGTCTTCTAGCTTTTAGTATCTGTTACTATGATTCTAATACATTTCCCTTTGAGTCAAATACCCTTAGGAAATTATTTTTAAAACTAGATATCAGAAAAGGCAAAGGCAAAATAAAACTAATTAAAAGTTAAGTCACTAAAGGCAAATCAATTACCAAAATAAAGCAAAGTCAAAATACTAATAATGATCTAAACTGGGCTCCAATAAGAAGAAGAAATTTTAAGAGGACCTGGGTTAGACTCTTTTACTATCTATGCAAGTTATTTAATTTCTCAGAGCCTGAATTTCCTCAATTATAAAATGTGGAGACTGTACTATCAAATTCCCTTTTTGCTCTATGTTTATGTTCTTATCCTCCTATTATGTGTAGAAAAACATTGGCTCCTATATTTAATTGAGGTAAGCTTCACCTCACCAACCTGCTACCTGGGGAATAGGGCAGGGCTTGAGGAACCAATGCAGCAGGCCTCCCTAGCCTCACAATATTAGAGAATTATTCAGTTTCTCCACTTCTTTAATTCCAGGGGTGACATATAAAAAGTTTGAGAGACATAGTTTCTGGGTAATTAGTCATTTTACTAATACAAACACTAATAAGAGGGGTAAGTGGCACTCTCGAAGGCCAAAGACCCATCTTAGAACTCAATCAACATTTATATGCTCTTGGAAGAGTGGATGTTCCTGAGTGTGGCAATCAATTCTGATTGGTTAACAATGAGAAGAATGATTAACATAATGAGAGGCAGACCTATTCTAATGAGGGCCTGGGAGATGGGGCCTTGATCACTCTCACTCCTGGACCCATCTTCAGGCAACCTAGACAAAGGATCTACCCCCCTGCCCAAACCTGTCAGAGCTGAACAAAAGACATGGACTTCATGGATATGGGCAGTTTCATCCATCAACCATGTCCTTCAGATGCTGGCTTGGCCTAGTAGAGAATAAGGATCTAGGAAGAGAAAAAAAAATCCCTGGATATCCCCAACAATTGGTTATTTAAAAATTATTTATTTCACAGAAAATATTCCACCTATACCAGCTTTAGAAAAAAGAGTTGCATAAATAAAAGACAAAGAGAAACAAGTAATATAGGATTATAGGATATGACCTCCTTGAAGCAATGGGGATAAAAAGTAAATTATAAAAAGTCTCTGCCCTGCTCAAAGGAAATAGTACATGAAGTGAAGTAAATATAAAATATCAATCAGTAAGCAAATAAACATTTATTAAGCACTTACTATATGCCAGACAGGACAACTAGGTGGCATGGTTGAAAGAGCACTGGGCCTGGAGTCAGGAAGACCCAAATTCAAATCCATCCTCAGTCACTTAGTAGCTATGTGACCCTGAGCAAGTCACTTAACCCTATTTGCCTCAGTTCCTCATCTGTAAAATGAGCTGGAAAAGGAAACATCAAACCACTCCACTATCTTTACCAAGAAAATCTCAAATGGGGTCACAAAGAGTCAGGCAAGACTGGAACAATTTAATAACAAAAATGTGTCAGACACTGTGTTAAGAGCTGGGAATACAAAAATAGTCCCTGCCTTCCAGGAGTTTACAATCTAATTAGGGAAACAACATGCTAACTCATACATACAGAGCAAGCTACATAAAGGATAAATATGAAATAATTAGCTGAAAAAAGTGACTAGAATTAAGATGGGCGGGAGAAGATAAAAATTAATTCAAAATAATCTCTGTAGTCAGGAGCACCATCATTTTACACAGAACTTTACCTGAGATTTGAAGTAAGCTAGGGATTATGGGAATCAATGTTATAAAATATAAAGGTAATAAATCAAAATGCAATAAAAGATAAATTATTAATATGTTCACGTAATAAAGAATTTATCAAGCACCCACTATGTGCAAAGCAAAAAAACAAATTACTCATGGAACCATAGGATTTAGACTTGGAAGAGACTCTATCAGTCACTTAATCTAAGCCATACCCAAAAGATAATCCCCATTACAACATAATTAAATTATCATCCAACTTCTACTTGATGCCATC
The DNA here is from genome assembly GCF_011100635.1 of Trichosurus vulpecula. Lineage (NCBI taxonomy): Eukaryota > Metazoa > Chordata > Mammalia > Diprotodontia > Phalangeridae > Trichosurus > Trichosurus vulpecula. The sequence continues at coordinate 198,243,030 of NC_050579.1, forward strand.
CTATAAGGAGGAACCTACCATTTCCCAAGGCAACACATTTCACATTAAGAAGATTTTTTTCCCCTTTTCTTAATTCTAAATTTAACTCACTGAAACTTTCACTGGCTGTACCTGGTTTTATCCTCCATGAAAAACAACAACAACAACAACAACAAAATGTAAATTGCCCTTGCGCACAACAATCCTTTAAATACTTGAAGCGAGTTACTGTGTCACACATGAATCTTCTATTTTCCAGGCTATCCTGCTGCTCATCTTTGTATGTCATGAATTAAAGGCCCTTCACTATCCTGATTGCTTCCCTCTGGCACTTTCCATTTTATCAATGTCCTTTTTAAACTGCAGTTCCCACAACTAAACATGGGTTGTCCAGGTCTGACCAAGACAGAATACAATGAAATTATCACTTCCATTTAAATTTTTTTTTCAATTGATAGTAACCTATTTTCTTTCCTTCAGACCTCCCTTTCCCCTATGAAAAATAAAAAAGACCGTTTAACAAATAGAATAGTCAAGCAAAACAACTTCCCGCTTTGATCATTTTAAATATGTGCGTGTATGTGTGTGTCTCCATCTGCACTTTGAGTCCATCCCCTCTCTGACAGGAGATAGTTAACATGTTTCATTGTAGGTCCTCTGGAATCGTGATTGGTTAGTACATTAATCAGACATATTTTAGTCTTTCAATGTTATTTGTCTTCACAATATTATCTATATAAAATATTCTCCTGGTTCTGCCCAATTTACTCTGTATCAGTTCATACAACTCTTCACAGGTCTCTCCGAAATCTGTCCATTTCTTTTTTTCTTCTGGTCTTAGCATCACATTTTATTTGATATTTTTTTAGTTTGCAGCATTGATTTTCACAAGATCTTGAGTTACAAATTTTCTCCCCATTTCTACCCTCTCCCCCACTCCAAGATGGCATATATTCTGATTGCCTCATTCCCCAGTTGACCCTCGCTTCTATCACCCCCCATCATCCCTGCCCCCCATCCATTTTCCCCTTACTTTCTTGTAGGAAAAGATAGATTACTATGCCCCATTACCTGTATATCTTATTTCCCAGTTGCATGCGAAAACAACCTTTTCTTTGAGCATCTACTTTTAAAACTTTGAGTTCCAAATTCTCTCCCCTCCTCCCTCCCCACCCACTCTCCCTAAGAAGGCAAGAAATTCAACATAGGCCACATATGCATCATTATGCAAAACACTCCCATAAAGTCATGTTGTGAAAGACAAACTATATTTTGCTCCTTCCTATCCTGCCCCCCTTTATTCAATTTTCTCCCTTGACCCTGTCCCTTTCCCAAAGTGTTTGCTTTTGATTACTTCTTCCCCCATCTGCCCTCCCTTCTATTGGCCCCCTTTTTATTCCCTTCTCTCTACTTTCATGTGGGGTAAGATAACCAATTTAGTGTGTATGGTATTCCTTCCTCAAGTCAAATATGATGAGAGCAAAATTCACTCATTCTCCCTCACCTGCCCCATCTTCCCTTCCTACAGAACTATTTTTCTTGCCACTTTTATGTGAGATAATTTACCCCATTCTATCTCTCCCTTTTTCCCTCTCTCAATATATTCCTCTATCATCCCATAATTTTATTTTTTTAGATATCATCCCTTGATATTCACTCACTCTGTGCCCTCTGTATGTATATATATATATATATATATATATACATATGTATATATATATATATATATATATATATATATGTATGTGTATATGTATGTATGTATATATGTATGTATATTCCCTTCAGCTACCCTAATACTGAGGTCTCATGAATTATACACATCATCTTTCCATGTAGGAATGTAAACAAAACAGTTCAACTTTAGTAAGTCCCTTATGATTTCTCTTTCTTGTTTACCTTTTCATGCTTTTCTTTATTCTTATGTTTGAAAGTCAGATTTTTCTATTCATCTCTCGTCTTTTCATTGAGAAAGCTTGAAAGTCCTCTATTTTATTGAAAATGCATATTTTGCCTTGGAGAATGATACACAGTTTTGCTGGGTAGGTGATTCTTGGTTTTAATCCTAGCTCCATTGACCTCCAGAATATAATATTCCAAGGCTGTCAATCCCTTAATGTAGAAGCTGCTAGATCTTGTATTATCTTGATTGTGTTTCCACAATACTCAAATTGTTTCTTTCTGGCTGCTTGCAGTATTTTCTCCTTGATCTGGGAGCTCTGGAATTTGGCAACAATATTCCTAAGAGTTTTCCTTTTGGGATCTTTGTCAGGAGGAGATTGGTGGAGTCTTTCAATTTCTATTTTACCCTCTGGTTCTAGAATATCAGGGCATTTCTCCTTGATAATTTCTTGAAAGATGACAGCTAAGCTCTTTTTTTGATCATGGCTTTCAGGTAGTCCAATAATTTTTAAATTATCTCTTCTGGATCTATTTTCCAGGTCAGTGGTTTTTCCAATGAGATATTTCACATTGTCTTCCATTTTTTTCATTCCTTTGGTTCTATTTCATAATATCTTAATTTCTCCTAAAGTCACTAGCTTCCACTTGCTCCAATCTAATTTTTAAGGTAGTATTTTCTTCAGTGCTCTTTTGGACCTCCTTTTCCATTTGGCTAATTCTGCCTTTCAAGGCATTCTTCTCCTCATTGGATTTTTGGAGCTCTTTTGCCATTTGAGTTAGTCTATTTTTTAAGGTGTTATTTTCTTCAGTATTTTTTGGGTCTCCTTTAGCCAGTCATTGACTTGTTTTTCATGATTTTCTTGCATCACTCTCATTTCTCATTCCAATTTTTCTTCTACTTCTCTTACTTGCTTTTCCAAATCCTTTTTGAGCTCTTCCATGGCCTGAGACCAATTCATATTTTTCTTGGAGGCTTTTGATTTAGGCCCTTTGACTTCATTGACTTCTTCTGGCTGTATGTTTTGGTCTTCTTTGTCACCAAAAAAGATTCCAAAGTCTGAGTCTGAATCTGGGTCCATTTTCACTTCCTATTCATGTAACCAGCCTACTTGACCCTTCAACTTTTTGTAAAGGTACGACTGCTTGTAGAGTAGAGAGTACTTTGTCCCAAGCTTTAGAGGCTTTGTGCTGCTGTTTTCTCCACAGCAAGTTCTGCCACAGCAGTGCTCCTCCTCCCCCAAGAACCACCAACCCGGACCGAAACTCAGATCCAAGCAGGCTATGCACTCCTGCTCTGATCCTCAGCTTAATTCCTCCCACCTGGTGGACTTGGGGCTGGAAGCAACTGCAGCTGGAAGCAGCCCCAGAGCTGCACCACTTCCATGCCCCCAGGCCTGGGGCCAACAGCGAACTCCTTTCACCTCTGTTCTAGCAGTTCTGCCCACTAACCTCCTCTGTTGTCTTTGGCATTTGTGGGTTGAGAAGTCTGTTAACTGCCACAGCTCAATGATTCAGGGCCCTGTGACATGTTCCCCCCTGGCTCTGGATCTGGTTGATTCTGCCATGGCCCACGCTGGGCTCTGCTCTGCTCCCAGCTTTGTGCAATAGACACTTCCCTGCGACCATCCAGGCTTTCCTGCGCTGGAGCCCTGTTTCCCTCTGTTATTTCATGGGTTCTGCAGCTCTAGAATTTGTTCAGAGACATCTTTACAGGTGTTTGGAGGGACCTGGGGGAGAGCTCATGCAAGTCCCTGCTTTCCAGCCACCATCTTGGCTCTGTCTCCCTCTCCATTTCTTATAGCACAATTTTGTTTCATTAATATGTGAGAATTTGTTCAGCTATTTCTATAGCACTAAAAGATGTACCACTTTTACTAGATTTCTTTTATGGTTGCTATTATTGTTGACTTATGATAAGCTTATTTCCATAATTCAACAAATATTTGTTAAGGCCTTGCCAGATGCAAAGAAATGGATTATGTGCCCTGGAGGGGCCAGGGGAGGGAGACAAAGAGACAGAGAGACAGAGACAGAGAGAAGCAGAGAGAGACAGAGAGGGAGAGAGGGAAAGAGAGAAAGAGAGAGAGAGACAGAGACAGAGAGAAGCAGAGAGAGACAGAGAGAAAGAGAGAGAGAGAGACTCATAGAGAAACAGAGAGAAAGAGACAGAGGAGAGCAAACCGGATAGTTGCCAGAAAAGTTCTACCTTAAGAACAGAGAAGAAAATAAAATACACATTTTCCAAAAAGTGAAGAGTCAGAAAACTACAAGCCTGTGGCCTTGACTTCCATTGTTGTAAAAATTCCTGACTGTATTTTTAAAGGAATGATTGGTGAAAATCTAGAAAGGTAAATAGTGATCACAAGGAGCACAGGCAATATGGCTTCATCAAGAACAGATCACATAAGACTAATCACATTTAACTCTTTAGAGAGGATTACTACACAGATCCTCAGCAAAAATCATGCTCTGATGCTTCATTCTGGTATGAAAGTGAATCTATATCTTCAAAAGGATTGATGGAGGATCACATGCTCGGCAAATATAATCATTCTGGACTTAACTACAATTTTGTGTTACCTGATCTTGTCTTCAGAACAGCAAGAAATTCCTTTTACCCTTTCCTAAATGATTTCTTATCATATTTCCCACAGAAAAAATTATAAACTTGTTCTTCTTCCCTCAAGACTTCCTCATCAATGTCTTCATCATCTCAGCTGAGAATCATACGTTTTTACTTTGAGAAGAGTGAGCCTTTCTCTGTGAGTTCCCTCTTGTCCCCTTCTCTTCACCACAAAACTCCTCAATGCCATCTGTCACTCTCTCTTCCTTTCCTCTAGTCTTTGATAATGAGGCCCCCTATTACTTACAAATTAAAGTATAAACTCCTTTATTGGTACAGTGATGTTTTCCACAATCTGTCTTCAACCAATCCTTAGTCTATGTTTCATGCAACTCTCCTTTACACAATCTTTGTTTCAGATAAAATGGACTAACAGTTGCTCATTCATATGGGCTAATTTCTATATATGAAATACATACCTTTCAAACCTCAACTTAATGAAATCTCCCTTTCTCTGAGGCACATTTTAAGTGCCACTTCCTTCATGAAGCATTCCCCAATCTCTCAAGTGTAAAATTATCTCTCCAACTCAAATTTTCTTATACAAACACATCTGTGTCCTTTACCCTTATCATATTCTATTTTATATCATAATTATAGCACCCTTCCTGATGCATTAGACTGTAAGTTTCTTGAAGATAGAAGTGGCATCATTTTTCATCTTGCACAGTGCCTTGCTTATAGATGGCATTTATTAAATGTTTGTTGAATTAAAATGAACTATAGGTTCCCTATAAAAATTAATTGAATAAATGAATATCATGAATATTAAATGTTCTATTCCAGAGCTCAACTAAAAATTAAATTAAAAACCAAATTTAACCCTTATAGTTAGTAAATGCAGAAAGATATTTCCTTGTGTACATTTTTAACCTGTTTTTTCTTTTTCTGTAGTGGAAAAAGATTGCACTATCAGGGATTTTAAGTTTTTCTGGCAGCAAGTATTGGCAAGGTCTCAGCTCCATCATCAGCAATAATAAGGGGCCCCAATTATAGTCGTTTCCCAGGCAAATCTGCATATTCTCTGAAATACACATATGAAACGCAGAGAACTGGTCACCTTCCAGATGTCTTCTGTGAGTATATAAGTTACTTATACATTGTTTCTCTCAGTACTTTTTTATCTTCATTCACTTAATAAATTATATTATTGCTTCAATGTTGGATACGTTTGTTACGTAGCACAGTATTAAATACTATTTTGTCCACTCAGTAGATTATGACTGTTAATATATTCAGACTACAAGTTCTGACTGATAGAAGATGAGTGATCCAATCTGAGCTTTCAGAGGTGAATCTTTGCAAGTTCTTAGCCATCTTATTATACAAAGCCAATTTTCAAATATTATCCTTTGAAAACAGTATCTCAAATACCTTCCCCATGACTAGCTTGGATTTTGATCAGTGCTATATTTCTAAGCATCTTGTTTAGGTTAAATTGGAAAATAGCATGGTACATACATCACTTTATTTAGCCATCATTTTTCAAATAATGAAACAAACCAAGAAGGTAATATATTTAAAAGGTCTTTGAAAAAGGCAGGGTGGGGAGAGCAAATGTCTCACAAATGGCTCACAAAGACAAAAATATCATTGTCCTTGATATTTCCAATTTTTATAGGTGTAAGTTATCTTTTATTCGATTATAACTAGAAGGTCTTATTCTTTTCACTTTATAAGAGAGCTCTAGCTATATGTCTTGTCTAAATGCAGAGAAGTTTATGATCTCTCACATAATGATATCCAGTGGAAAGGAGGAAGAGTTTATTTATCAAGGGACCTGAGTTGTAGTCCTATCTCTGTCACTAAATAGCAGTATGTCCTTGGTGTTCCCTGTTACTTCCAAGATCAAAAATTAATTTCTGTTTGGTATTTAACAGTCTTTACAACTTGGCTTGTTTTTATCTTTGCAATTTCCTTCCACATTCCTCCTTTCCAGGCACTCTACAATACAGTTACACTGTTCTATAAGATGCCAAGATGCCCCATTTTCCATCTCTTTCACTATTCACTACCTTCACTATGTTAACAAATCATATAGTTTGCATTTATGTAGTGCTATAAGGTTATACAGTGCTTTAGGTTCATAAATATCATTTAATTTTACCTTCATTGACAACCTTGAGAATTAGGTTTTATGATTGTCCACATTTTACAAATGAGAAAATGGAGGCTGATACAAGTTAAGTGGATTCCCAGGGTCATTATCTCAGAAATGTCTGAGGCCAAATTTGAATTCAAGTCTTCCTGACTCTACATCCAGAGCTATATCCATTATTCCACCTATCTATCTCTTCAGATGAAAGGTCATCCACTTGGCTAGACTAAGATGAAAAACCATTTCATTCATTATTTTGTGGCAAACTCAAATATTTTTATGATTAAAGTGACATCTTTTCAGGTATAACTATAAATGAGGCTTTACCATATATCATTTTCCATTGAAAAGCATTAAACACTTTTGGTGTTAATGTAATTAAAGATCTTCCTCAATAAGGGAAGCTTGATTAGGGGAGACTTGTTTGTAGGAAGACCCTTACCCTTTTGCTAATTAGGTCCCAAGAGTTGTGAAGCCCTTGGTCCCTATATATATGTGTGTGTGTGTGTGTGTGTGTGTGTGTGTATGTGTGTGTGTGTGTATGTATATAGATATGTATATATATGTATGTATGTATATATATACGTATATATGTATGTATATACATATACATATACATATACATACATACATATATATATGTATATATACCCTGAGGGTAGCCATTAAACTCTCAGAACTGCAAGGGCTCTCAGAACTGAGGGAAGAGAGGATGCAGGCAAGCAGACAACTAGGATTTGTGAGTGACAGTTTATATCATCAGCAGAGGGGAAGGGTAGGGGATGGCTTGGCTCCCTGTTGTGATATTGTATTTTAATTTCCTTCCTATTATAACGAAGTGCACTTATTGGTTTTGGGATACAATTGCTGCTATGTTGAATTGGAGTTATTGGTTTTAGGATTTGATCTTCTGCTGTCTGAATAAATGTTTTACTTCTTCTGCCTTCTATATGGAGAGTCTCTTATATTCTGTGATACAGAACTATATAGGCATATTCAGGGCCACCATCAGTATTGTGACACTTGCCTTACAGATACACCACTTTGGGAGAATAAGTTCTTTTCCTTAAGATCAATCCATTTGATACCAGAAAGTAAATGAGCAAAAATCCTTTTAAGGACAAAAATTAAGAAAAGTATTTTTTTAGAAAAAAACCTATCAGGTGAAGACTGAAATTATCTTTATCCAGCACACTATCAGGGTAATCCAATCTACCAAGCATTTATTAGCCATCTGCTATGTGGCCAGCATGGCACTAAGTGCTGAAGGTATCAAGGCAAAATGAAATAGTTCTTGACCTTAAATAGCATACATTGTATCATACAATCTTAGCACCATACCTTTCAACCTCACCAATTTACTGCATAGCAGAGATTCATTGTCAGTTGTTTCCTAGTTACCCTAGATTTGAAATGTGACCTGCAAATTAAAAAAAGCTATAGACCACGAACTCTCTACTAAGCCATCCTATCTCATAGACAAAAAGAAATTCCTCATAACACCTATGCACCTGATATTTTATATCAGAGATGGCATTTTCAAGTGCCACCTAGAAAAAGGCGTTACGTGGCTCAGAGGTCAGATTCACTGAATAAAGCAGAAATCAATGCAAAGAGCACAGTCAATGAAAATGGCTTGCCATTTTCATTCTTTGAAACTTCTTACAGATTCTGAGATAAGCACACCTCTTTGTACCCCCAAAATCTCATTTACACCCTATTTGTCACTGATCCTCCAGTTCAAGACTTCTGTGAAACATTATTTCCTTGTACTGAGTCTGAGCTTTATCAAAGTTTTTTGAAAGGTCTGTCATCTTTGAAGAAAATCACACCTAGAAATCTCTCCGCTTTTCTCACAATCAATATTCTGTTTCAAGGCATTGCAGTACTTACCAATGAGCTTTGAACTTATGTTTCCATCAGGCAAGTGAGAGAGAATTTCACTCGGAGTCTATATCCCTGGATTTTCAGAGACTTTCAGAGAATCTCCTATCTTGAAGGAAGAAAAAAGACAGAGGTTGGGAAGGGGGTCTTTACAGTTGGTTCTTAACAGCTCTCCAGATGCTTCTGGGAAGTTCTCTGTCTATATTTATCTTCCCCATTCACAGCTCTCTAATTTGCACGTGTATGTTTCCATTGGTCATTTCTTCCTCATATTTGATGACATGTGACCTAGTATGTAGAGCCTTGATGAATATGGTTGAAGTACCACATGTTCTAGCTACATGACCTTAGACCAATTAGCGAAACTGTCACTGATCTAAGCAACTGTCCAAGATCATGTCCCAGTGGAGATGTTACCCAGCACTGGTAGAGGGAATTTTGCCTCCCCTCACATTCCCAATACCAGTGAACTCACAGGGCCAGTCTCTATCCCTTCACATACAAAACTAGTCCTATTGATAGTACTTGTTGTCCATGAGGCTGAAAAGATTAATACGTGGTTTTCACTACCACCATCAGTAAACAAAGAATATCTTTGGGCTGTAGCCACAGACATCGTTTGAAAATACCTTTTGGCCCAGTGCTCTGAGCCATACTGTTACTCACATAGCCTTTTCTTCCCTCTTGGCCACCATCCATGGCCATATTATATTCTTTGAAGTCATGTTTTGTTGTATCCATGATTCATTTCTTCAATTCTGTGCCAGTTTTTTCTTACAACACTCTTATATCAGTTCCTCCATGTCATAGCTTCCAAAAGTCTATTCTCCACACTTATCCAGCCTAATATTTTGCTTCTGGAAGTATTTCAGTGCTGGTTGAATAGCACTGACCCCAATATCTTACTCTTGCACTCATGACTCAAGCTTTATTTATGAGTGCATCCAAGACACTGGGAGAACCAAGCTGAGGAAGGTCGAGCCATGACAAGATACAACTGAGACTCCCTAAGTCACAACCAGTTCATCCAGTCTTCTTCTTCTCTGATATAATCAGAAGAATTCCTTAGGTTTCCAAAATTTCTTGTTTAATGGCACATTGTCTCAACAATTTTTTTCTTGGTTCCCTAAAGCCAAAAGGAACACCTAATAGTTCCATTTATCAAGTAGTTAGAGCCAAACATTTAATATTTAAGTCCTAACCACTTGGTAGCTGTTTGAAAAGTAATACACATATATTAAAATAAAAAGTTAATTTTTTCAGTCTTAATAACCATAATTAATTACTCATTTGTATGTGAACTTGTTGGGCATAGCACACCTTCTTAAACCTTGAAATTAGATTAGGCACTACCACCATCATTTCCTGTTCCAAATTGATTTGGCGGGGGGTGGGGCAGGGTTTGTACTTGCTTTTTGTCACTGTAACCTCTAAAATGCCAGATTCACAAAGAGAGGACACTAGAAAACAAAAGTTTTTGATGTAGCCAAAAACAAGTAAATAAAAACATTTAACAAATATTTGAAAACATCATTGAAAGAAATGTAAGGAATGTAATGCAATCTAATGTTGGAACTGTGAACTCTCTTAAATTAATAGTTTTAAAAGTCTAACAGAGGGCAAGGTTTAACTTAAAAAATTAGTATTCAAGTACCCTGGGGCAACCCTGCAAAATTGCAGATTTCCCTGGGCACAGAGGGCACATGGTTTGGGAGCTAAGTGTCAAATTTTCCCTTGTAGCTAGCTAACTTTCACCATCTTTTCGTTAAGATAGTACAGAACCTCTGACTGCCTAAGAGAATCTTCTGTTATAGAATCTCTGGCTAGCTAAGAGAAAACCATCATGTTTCCCACCCCTCGTGTCATATACTATTCACCTCAGCACTACCCCTTTTTGTTGCTGTTGTTGTTGTTGACTGTCCTACTTGAGATTTTCTTGGCAAAGATACTGGATGGATTGCCATTTCCTTTTTCTGCTGATTTTACAGATGAAGTAACTGAGGCAAACAGGATTAAATAATTTGCCCAGGGTCACAGAGCTAGTAAGTGTCTGAGGTCAGATTGGAACTCAGGAAAATAAGTCTTCCTGACATGGGACCCAGAACTCTATCCACTGTACCACCAGCTGCCCAGCCTTATCCCTCCTATGTCTCAAATCCAACTCTATCCATTCTTTCCTTTGGGTTCTCTGGAAGTGTCCCTTTTGTGCTTTTCATAAACTTCTTGGATGTTTCCTCACCCTGCTACCTGCCCTCCAGTCATCATATCTGCCCCACCATACCCATCAAAAGAATATTGTGGACTCTAATAAATGAGCTTTTGATTTTCCTGAAACCAGACCTCCATATCACTGGATATCTATGTCACTTTATCTCTTTTCACAGACTTGGTATCATGTTCATCTTCTCTTAGCCAATGCTATGTTACCTATAACTCAAGTCCTGGAGGGGGAGATGGAGTTCTCCTTCTCCTCTTCAAAAATTCCAAACTCCCTCTGGGCTGCCATCACTCAAAAACCACTGGTTTTCCCTTGAAATTCACACTATCCAAATATATCACCCAATTCAAATCTCAGTGACAGGTTTTATTTCTTCCTTTCTCAAAGAGTTCATTACCTGGTTCATAGTTTCCCTCTCCACTCCTACACACTCCCTTCTATTAGGAAATTTCAAAAAACATCTTCATGTTCCCTCAAACACTCTAGCAGACAAGGTCCTCAGTCTCTTCAGTTTTATCCTTAACTCTAACACAGTGAATGATGAAATTTCTGATCTCAGCACTCAGACAAGTCAAATCTTCAAAGTTACCAAACAGTAATCTAGTGGTCTTTTATCAATTTTTATCCTTCTTGAACTCTGCACTAAATGACACTGTTAACTGCCCTTGCCTCTTGTATATTCTTTCCTCTCTGAGCTTTCATGACATGACTCACTTTTGGATTTCCTCCTACCTGTCTGACCACTTTTTCTCCATCTCCTTTCCTGGATAATTATCAATATTGTGTCTCCTAATTATGAGTATTCCCCAAGGCTCTTCCCTGAACCCTCTTTTCTCTCTAAATTCAGTACTTTGCTGACCTCATCGGCTCCTATGGATTTAATTGTCATCTCTATATAGGTGTCTCCCAAAAGTGGGGAAACAAAATAGGTGTAAAGACATCAGGCAAGGAAACCAACTAGGAATCTATGATAAGAATCCAGTAGAGAGGTGATGAGGGCCTGAGGAAGGATGGTGGCATTGTGGGTGGAGAGAAGAGGACAGATGCAGGAAAATACTATGGATGTAGATTGGGCAATTGATTGGCTATATTGGGTAAAAGAGAATGAGGAGTTAAGACTGACTCTGAAGTTGTGGTACTAAAAATAGGAGAGTTTGGAAGATGGATAAAACCGGCTGTTCTGTGTTGTTGGGCTTTTTTGGGGGGGGGAGGGATAAAGATGATGAGTTCTGTAATATTACTATTGAATTTGAGATTCCTTCAGGATGTCCAGTAGATATGAGCAGTACACAGAGTCATTGTATAATAGCTGGTCATGGGGAACTGGAGATCAATAGTGCTTTATCTATAAATCTATGGAGTCTGCACAGAGGCAGACAGCTCAGAATAGGGACTTCTTAAAGACTAACCAACTGCTACTGCAAGAAGTTGTCTGTACTAGTGGCCCCCAGGGGACCTCCAGTGAGACTATGATGGGGAAGGGGGAAAAAGGCAGTATACAAGCTCAGCATGAGACAGTGTCCTGCATGTGGCAGAGCACATCTGATCTAGGTTGGGGGAGGAGGGATGTCATATCTCAGAGAATAAGAGTCTGAGGCTAAATGAGGCTACATCAGATGGACCACTGATTTCCACTTGATCCTACATCACCATTAGTAATTAACACTAGCATTGTAAACACATTTTTTGATCAATTGATTGAATAGAGTACTTGGTAACATGAAATTGAGCTCAAATCAACTGGTCCTTCAGGCTAACACCAAACCCATTGTCAAAGATTCTCTCTTACCATTTAATGATACCTGTGAATCTTTCTGGAAGTTCAAGTCTCAAAGCACTGATCATTACCCACAGTTCTAAGATAGAGCAGTTGGACAGACTATATAAACAGGTCCTGTGTTCAAAATAATATCAAGAGCACAGAACTACAGTTATATGATCATTATCAAACTAATGAATGATAATAACTTTCTTAAACATTTTAGATCACAGAATTAAAGCTATGTGATAATTTCAATAGTTAATGAATGATAGTAATTTTTCTTTAACTTTTTTTCCCAAAAGAATTTGGCAGAGAGCTTAAAAAGGAAAAAAGTAGTCAGGCTAACAGGCTATCTGGGCATCTAGGTGACTCGGTAGATAAAGTACAGGGCCTGGAGTCAGGAAGTCAGAAATCTCTCTGAGTTCAAATCTGGACTCAGACCCTTACTAGCTGTCTGTCTCTGGCCAGATCACCTAACCACGTTTGCATCAGTTTCCTCATCAAGCAAATAGAGAAGGAAATGGCAAAACACTCCAGATCTCTGTCAAGAAAACTCCTCCTATTGGGTCATGAAGGATCAGACACAACAGAAAGGAGAGTTAGGCTATGTATATCTTTTTTTTACCATTCCTGGTAGGGAGAATTAGAAACCAGATTGGCCTTTAGCTATTGCCTTCAACAACAAAGTTGCTCTTTTCAAACTTCTCTAAAAATAGATTGGTCAATAGAAAAAAAAAAGAGATAAAAATCCATGCAACTTTGACTTCTAGTTAGTTTGTTTCTCTCAGGTTCATTGTAAAAGGCAATCAGAATATTTAGAGATAATCAGTGAAGTTGTGTAGGTGGGAGACTGCAAAGATATCATACTTTTAGTATAATAGATATTTAATGTCCTAAGCTTTTTTCATTTGAAATAGAATGCTAATGTTTCATTCTCCCGCCACCACCCCCATCTAAAAAAAATAAAATTTTTCTAATTATGCCTCTTGAATAGTTTGTGTCTCTTTCAGCTCCTCTATCTGTAAAATGGAGATAACAATATTTGCCTTCTTCATAAGGATATTGTGAAGATGAATTACACAGTGTCTATAATGTATTTTGCAGATGAAAAGCATCATATAAATGCTAAATGTTATTATTGTGCATAAATTTATGGTGCATCTATCACAGGTTAAAGAATATATTAAAGCTAAAACTCATTGCAACAAATCTTTCAAGTTAGTAATTGGAATTAAAAATTATATTTGAAATATTAGACACACATGGGATCAATTTCATTTATATTTTCCTTGCTTCTAAGGTGTATATTTGAGCAACTTAAAAAGCAGGAAATAAGCATACTTTATCATTCAGAAAATCATGGCTTTTTTGGTTTAAAAAGTTCTTTTTCCATTATCTTTAAAATTCTCATTTGTAAAAGATAATTTAAAAGTTTAATTTTCAATTATTTTCTGGGTATTGAAACATAATTGTTTACTAGGGCAAGAGGTTTTCTTTTCTTCCTCTTTGGAAAAACTTTGGCCCCAAAATACCACTATGTGTATTTCTAATCTTTGTTATGTTCCTATTAGTTATAGGAAGGTAGAAGTCCTTTCTGATAACTGCATTAAATCACACTTGCTCTTACAACAGCTAAGCCCTTGTTCAAATTCTCCTGGGTTCATAATCAAAAAGCTTCTGCTCACACTTCCTAGCTTTTTCCCTATACTAATAGATTTCAAGGATGGATGAAAGGCACATTTTGCTGAACTTGTGACATGGAGTGTTTTATTCCATGGCCACTCTCCACTTGGAAAATTTTCTTTCTTCTTTCTTTCTTCTTTCTTCTTGGATGGCCCCCAAAACTCCATTGGGACACTGGCTCAGAACCCCAAGCATGTATACAACATAAATCTTAGCAGCCTGTACAAAATTGTTGATTGCTGCCAGTCATTCTCTCCTGTAGGTTTGGGTGCCTGGCTAATACATGCCCACAGACACAGACTCAAAGTGGAAATATGCTTTATGGACAAGGCAATTGAATTTGGTTTCGAGTTAATTTTCGTTTTCAGATGTTGCATGAAAACTATTTTGCTGGTCTATGTACAGGAAGTTCCAAGGAACAGGAAGTTCTGTCTACATAAAGGCAATACCACTCTATCATGCTGTCAATCTATTTTCCTATAACTTGACCACTCCATAAAAATTTTCCTAGTTTTTATTCCCTCATCTTTTCCATTTTACTGAATCCTCTTTTAAAAAAAATTCTGCACCAATTACCTCAATTCATTTTATATCTACTATTCCATTGTCTCCAAGACTTCTGATTTGATCCCCTCCCCATGTTCTTATTCTTTCTTAACACATGAAGGAGAGAGAAAGTGAGGAAGAATTGGTTGGCAACTGTGAAATACTTATGAAATGTCTACAGGGAGAAATAGCGGAATTAAAAAAATGATGAATAAAGAGATGGAGAAGCATGAAAACTATAATTCCCAATATTAACTAATGTCTTGAAAACTAAGGAAAAGAGGCATACAGTTATTGCTGAAGATATTCATTAATAGACTTACAATGCATTTGAGACTGTGGCTATCTACTATTCAATTTATTTATTTATTTTTAAATAAGTTAACTTATTTATTTTTAGTTTGCAACATTCACTTTCATAAGTTTTCAATTTTCTCACCCTCTGTCCTCTCCCCCTTCCCAAGACAGCATGCAATCCAATATAGGCTTTACATATACATTCCTATTAAACATTTTCACATTAGTCATGCTGTATAGAAGAATTAGAATGAATGGGAGTAACCATAAGAAAGAAAAACATAAAACAAAACAAAACAACAAAAATGGAAATAGTCTGCTTCAATCCGCATTCAGACTCGTTATTTCTTTTTCTGGATGTGGATGGCATTTTCCAACATGAGTCTTTTGGAATTGTTTTAGGTCCCTGCATTACTGAGAAGAGCTAAGTCTATCAAAGTTAATCATTGCACAATGTGGCTGTTACTGTGTACAACATTCTCCTGGTTCTGCTCACTTCACTCAGCATCCCTTCATATAAGTCTTTCCAGGTTTTTCTGAAGTCTGCCTGCTCATCATTTCTTATAGCACAATTCTACTATTAAATTTTGAAGGAAAAGATGCAAAAAAAAATCACAGTAAGTTTTCATGCCTGAACTTTCGCAGTAGCTCTCTGGTTGTTCTCTCTGCCTCAAACTCCTGCCCACTTCTAGTCCATCTGTCCTCCAGTCAGCTGCCAAAGTGATCTTCTTTAAGTTTTGGTCTAACCATGCTGTTCTTCTATTCAATAAACACCAGTGCCTCCCTTCTACCTTCAGGATCAAATATGAAATCCTCTGTTTAGCATTCAAAGACCTTCACAACCTGTTTCCTTCCTACATTTCCTAGTGTTCTTAGACTTTGCTCCCCTCTATGTACTCTTTAAGCCAGAAATCCAAATACACTGGTTTTCTTGCCATTCCTGACATACAACCCTTAATCTTTGTTCTTCCAACTAATTTAATAACTTTGCACAGTCTATTCCCTCTATCTGGAATAGTCTCACTCCTTCTCCTCCTTCTGGTTTATCTGGCTTCTTATAAGACTCAGCTCAAATCCCACCTTTTCCCAGAGGATTTTCCTGCCTCCTACAACTCCCTCCCCTTGCAGTACCAGTACCTGCTCTTACTGTCTCTGTCTTTCTGTCTCTCTATCTCTGTCTCTGTCTCTCTCTCTCTCACTTTCTCTCTCTCCCTCTCTTTCTCTCTATCTTCCTGCCTGCCTTCTTAATTTAGCTCCCATTTATGTTTCATATATCTTGTATGTACATAATTGTTATCACGTGGCCTTCCCCATTAGAATGTCAACCCTTTAAAAGCAAGGACAGTGGAGAGAGAGGGGGCAGTGGTTTCCCCCTAATCTCCTGCCTTTAGTACAAAGTAGGTGCTTAATAATTTTTGTCATTTTGGATGATTGAGATGATGAAGGAAAAGATAAACAATGTTATATCTTTCTCTTCTGGACCTTAACCTTCCTACTCCACCAAGTAATAGAAATGGTATACTAGTCTTCTTGTTGAAGAAACCTACCTTTATTCTGCCCTCATCATGAGCTATAGAATTGAAGGGTTTCCTTCACCCAGGCATCCTCCTGACTTTCATACTAGGTGTGTATGGATCAGGGTATTTATGATAGAATATAGAACAATGAAACATAAAAACTAGTGAAGCACATAGACTACAGGTTCTTTGTTCAACAACCCACCCATCCTCCTAACATCGTTATTTTCTGTAGGTAATAATACTATTCTTCTAGTCAGCTAGGTTCACCAATTTCATTTATTTCTTCATTGCCAAAGAAAAGGAAATTGAACAAGCCATCAATGAACTCCCTAGGAAAAAATCTCCAGGGCCAGATGAATTTACAAGTGAATTCCATCAATAACTGAAAGATCAATTAATTCCAAAACTATATTGCCTATTTGGGAAAAATAAATGGAGTCTTACCAAATTCTTTTATGCTGCAAATATGGCACTGATACCTAAACCAGGAAGAGCCAAAACAGAGAAAGAAAATTATAGACCAATTTCCCTAATGAATATAGATGAGAAAATTTTAAATAAAATATTAGCAAAAAGATGATAGCAATGTATCATGAAAATAATACACTATGACCAGGTAGGATTTATACCAAGAATGCAGGGCTGGTTCAGTATTAGGAAAACTATCAGCATAACTGACCATATCAACAACAAAATTGGCAGAAACCATATAACTACCTCAGTAGATGCAGAAAAAGCTTTTGACAAAATACAACACCCATTCGTATTAAAAACACTGGAGGACATAGGAATGAATGGAGTCTTCCTAAAATGATAAGTAGCATCTACCTAAAACCATCATCAAGCATTATATGTAATAGGAATAGGCTAGAAGCATTTCCACTAAGTTTGGGATGAAGCAAAGATGTCCATTGTCACCCTTGTTATTCAAAAGGTACTAGAAATGTTAGCTTTAGCAATAATAGAAGAAAAAGAAATTGAAGGAATTAGAATAGGCAAAGAAGAAACAAAGCTATCACTTGTTGAAAATGATATGATGGTTTACTTAGAGAATCCTAGAAAATCAAGTAAAAAACTACTTGAAATAACAAACAACTTTAGCAAAGTTGCAGGATATAAAATAAACCCACCTAAATCATTGGCATTTCTATATATTACTAATAAAGCCCAACAGCAAGGGATAGAAGGAGAAATTTAAAGTTACCGCAAACACTATAAAATATTTAGGAGTCTACCTGCCAAAACAAACCCAGGAATAATATGAACATAATTACAAAACACTTTTCACACAAATACAGACAGATAAAAATAATTGGAAAAACACCAGTTGCTCATAGGCTGAGCTAATGTAACAAAAATGACAATTCTATCTAAATCAACTTACTGATTTAGTGCCATACCAATAAACTACCAAAAATTATTTCATGGAGCTAGAACAAATAATAACAAAATTGATTTGGAAGAACAAAAGGTTCTGAATATCGAGGAAATTATTGAAAAGAAATGCTAGGGAAGGTGGCCTAGCCATACTAGACCTTAAATTATATTACAAAGCAGCAATCATCCAAACTACTTGGTACTGGCTAAGAAATTGAGTGGTGGATCAGTGGACTAGATTAAGTACACAAGACACAGTAGTCAATGACTGTAGAAATCTACTCTTTGATAAACCCAAAGATCCTAGCTTCTGCAATAAGAACTCACTATTTGACAAAAACTGAAGGGCAAACTGGAAAACAGGATGGCAGAAACTAGGCAGAGACCGACATCTTACACCATATGCCAAAATAAAGTCAAAATGGACACACAATTTAGATATAAATTCTGATACTACAAACAAACTGGGAGAGCAAGGAATAGTTTACCAGTAAGACTTACAGAGAATGGAAGAATTTATGACCAAAAAAGAGATAGAGAACATGATGACATGCAAAACAGATCATTTTGATTACATTAAATTGAAAAGTTTTTGCACAAAGTCAATGCCACCAAGTTTAGGAGGGAAGCAGAAAATTGGGAAAGAATTTTTATAACCAGTGTCTCTGATAAATATATAGATAACTGAGTCAAATTTATAAGAACACAAGTTACTCCCCAATTGATAAATGGTCAAAACATATGAACAGCCAGTTTTCAGAGCAAGAAATTAAAGCTATCTATAATCATATGGAAAAATGCTCTAAATGAATATTGATTAGAGAAATGCAAATCAAAACAACTCTTAGGTACCACACAACCAGCAGATGGACTAACATAACAAAACAGAAAAATCATAAATGCTAGAGAAGATGTGGGAATATTAGAACACTAATACATTGTTGGTGGAATTGTTAATTGATCCAACCATTGTCAAGAACAATTTGGAAGTGTGCCCACAAGGTTATAAAAATGTGTATACCCTTTGACCTAGCAATACCACTTCTAGGGCTGTATCCCAAAGAGATCATACAAATAGGAAAAGTAACCACATGTACAAAAATATTTATAGCAGCTCTTTTTGTTGGGGCCAAGAATTGGAGGGGATGCCCATCATTTGGGGAATGGCTGAACAAGTTGGGGTATATGAGTGTAATGGAATACTATTGCACTATAAGAAATGATGAGTAGGCAGACTTCAGAAAAATCTGGAAAGACATATATGAACTGATGCTGAGTAAAGTGAGCAGAACCAAGAGAACATTGTACACAGCAACAGCCACATTGTGCAATGATTAACTTTGATAGACTTAGCTCTTCTCAGCAATGCAAGGATATAAGATGACATCAAAAGACTCATGATGGAAAATGCTATCCACATCTAGAGAAAGAACTATGGAGTCTGAATGCAGATTGAAGGGTACAATTTGCTTTCTCTTTTTTTGTTTTGTTTTATTTTTTTCTTTCTCATGGTTCCTCCCATTAGTTTTAATTCCTCTTAATAACATGACTAATATAAAACTATGTTTAATAAGAATGTATATGTGGAGCCTATATCATATTGCATGCCATCTTGTGGAGGGGGAAGGAGAGGGAGATGGAGTAGATTTAAAACTCAAAAGTTTACGGAAGCGAATGTTGAAAACTAAAAATTAATTAATTAATTAACTTTTAAAAAAAGACTTGGTTGCCAAGTATTGGCAATTCTACCTCTGCAACTTCTCTCACTTCCATCCTCTTCTCCCTACACTCTTAGCTGCTATCCTGGTTCAGTCTGTCATCACCTCTCACCTTCTGATTAGTCGTCTAGCCTCTCCCTTCACCAATCCATCCTTCTCAAAGTTGCTAAAATGATCCTCCTAAAATGGATCTGACCAGATCATTCCCACAATAAAGAAATTCTGAAGGCTCCCTAGTTCTTTTAGGAAAAAATATAATGTCCTCTCTTAGACCTTTCACTTAAAGCTTGTCTCCAGCCTGTCTTTCTAAGTTTATTACTCATTACTCCCTATCACCCACTTTACCTTCTAGCCAAACTGGTATTATGTGTTGTTCCCCTTTATATGACATTCAATTTCCCCTCTCCATGCCATTCTCAGGCTATCTCTACATCCTATGATGCTCTTCCTCTGCAAGTCTACATCTTAGATTGCATTAAGGGAAGCATAACTTAGGATTAAAAAGACAATAGAGTTCTCCTGTCCTCCAAACTTGTTGTTGTTGCTATTCATTTGTTTGAGTCATGTTAGAATCTTTGTGATCCCATTTGTCATTTTCTTGGCAAAGATCCTGGGGTGGTTTGACATTTCCTTCTCCAGCTCATATTACAGAAGAAGAACTTGAGACAAACAGGGTAAGTGACTTGCCCAGGGACACACAGATAGTAAGTGTCTGAGGCTGGATTTGAATTCAAGAAGAGGAGTCTTCCTGACTCCAGGCCCAGTGTTCTCTCCACTGCACCACCTAGTTGCCCAGTCCTACAAAACTAGTCAGAGCTCATCTAGAATACTGTGTTTCATTCTGAGCACTAAATTTTTGAAGGAGAATAAGACAACTTTATTCTCCCAGGAGGGTCACCCTTACATTGTACAATTATCACAAGACAGCCTGCATACATACATATACATTTGTATGTATGTATATGTATATGTACATATGTATGTGAATAGATAGGTACTGTATTTACTTATCTACTCACTTATCTATCAGTTATAGTCCACAGTACTCTGTAAGTTACTTGAGGACAGGGTCTGCAACATTTTTTTATCTTCATATCCTTAGGCTGGCAAATATTAGTAATTAATAAGCTTTTTATTGTTTGATTGGTTATTCTATGAGCAATTCTAATAAGAAGAGTAGAAAATTGGATGTTGATTTCTGATTAACAATCATAATGGTGATCCAACAAATCTCCATGGACTTAGCCCCTGCCTTCTGCCTTTACCGAGTCTTGCTATCCATCTTATTTTTCCCTCTGTTGAAAAATCTTGACAAAGATAAAATCCACCTCTGCATGTGTGCATGGTATTTTCCATAAAAATCATTGATGATCAGATTTCTTTTCTTATGGATCATCAGAATGCAGGGCTCCCACTGACTTATTACTCAGACCAAGTTGGCAACCAGAAGAACAATGTTGTAAAAAAGACACCCAGAGGACAAATGGAGTCATTTCAGAGTACCATCTATTTCAGACATTTATTTGCAGGTATCTTATTGTCAACAGTAACTTGAAATTTGATCTCTTTGAATGAAGCAGATTTTGATTTGTCTGACATGTTTTAGGAATTGAAATTAATGCTTCTCTCTATTTATTGAATTATCAATATTCAATAGGAAGCAAATTTGGTTGTGGTTGCTGTGAAATACCTTCTGATTCACACATAAAACCATATACTACATTTATAGAGCACATTTCCTTTTCAGAGGGCTTTCCAAACACTGGTTGATTAATGATAACTGTTAGAGAACAGGACTCACGGGAGGTAGTAAATGCTTACTGAGATATCCTGCCAAAGAACATCTGTCCCTCAAGTGCATGAGATATAGATGTTTTGGAGGACTTGTATTCATTTTGTTCTGGCTTCACCTTTATTCACAGAACTTTGGAAAGATCATATTAGAGAATTAATCTCAACAGGTATTGGAGTGTCTATTATGTTTGAAAGTTTTGTTACACACATGAAAGCTAGTAAAAAAGAAAAAAAATGCTTCTTGGAATGTGATAGCTGTTAGATGAAGCCCTAGGTTAATAAAATCCCTTCTTTTTGCTTTGAGGCATCTCAAATAATGACATATAATCCTTGAGATTAGCTGGTAGTGATACTGAATAAATATAAATATCATTATCCTGAAATTGATATACAATTTGAGACTATTTTAAAACTAGCACAAATTGCTGGTTTTTTTAATTAATAAAAGCACCTAATATGATTCAGTTTAAAGGGTTGGAGTTAGACACTATAGGTGCTGTGAATTAAATCCTAGCTACAGAAAGCACTTGAATAGCAATCAATTTTAAGCTTTATCTAAATCTGTCAGTCACAGTTACCAGTTAAACAACTCAGTCAATTGCAGATTTAATGACTACAATGATAAGACCAACCTATATCCTTGTTAATTTCATAGTATTAAAAGGAAATTTTTATGTTCTGGTCTTTTGCACTGATTAAAGAGAAAAAAAACTCAGGAGAGAGAATTTTTTAAGAGTTTATTAAAAATCACCAAGGTAGATATAAGTTGATGGGCTGATCACTGAGGATTGGCCGGAACATTCAAATCAACAGCTTTTAAAGATAATTTTTCATAATGAAAGAAAGACAACTCTGATAGGTAAATGTCTCCAAAAGTGAATGGGCCATTGTATCTCTGATCCTCCCTGACTGCCCTATCATAGGGAAATAAAATTAGTGATCAGGGGGATGAGATGAAAGCTCATGTGACAATGTGCTAAATAGCAATTAAGACAAGGTGTTCAAAAGTACATGCTGCAGACTAGCTAATGCCCCTGCCAACAGGCTCCCCTGACCCCCAACAGACTGATTAATAAGTGCCAGGAAGGCAAGCCAGACTGGAAATGATGGATGTAGCTACATAAATTTTAATAATGGGATCATAAATGAGAATCTGAAAAGGACTTGGAGGCCATGTAAGTCAATATACCCCTCACTTTACAGATGAGGAAACTAAGGATGATGGAGGTTAAGTGATTTACCAAAGGCATAGATGGTAAAAATTAGGATGTGAACTAGATATTCCTCTCCATGGCTTCACACTGACTTCTTTAATTTTTCCCAGTAAATACTGGAGGGATGAGTTTACAAACATGTTAAAGATAACAGAGAAGACATAAACCACAACAAATGCTATTTGCTCACATGACATTCTCACATTTGAATTAATGGCCCTTTTGACTTTAATTTTTAGAAGTAAAGTTGACTCTTTGTTGGGAAAAGAGTTTCAGTTGATTATGAATAACCCAAGAACTGGGCTGTCAGAAGTATGTCTGAGTCAAACAAAGAATTTTAGGTGAACTTTCTTTTACAATTTTCTTTTTGAGTTTTAAGCATCCTCAGTGGCCATCTCATCCAAACTATACCTGAACAAATGTCTAATATATTTAAGAAGCACTCTTGAAGATCTCCTCCCTCCAATCAGGGGAGACCCACTACCTCTCAAGGCAGCCCACTATACTTTGGAACATATCTATTTATTAGGAATTTTTATTTTTGTTTTCCTAAATCAAGCCTCTATTGACCTCTTTGTAAGTTCTACTCATTTTTCCTGGTTCTGCTCTCTGTGAACAAAGATAACAAGCCTAATCCTTCTTTTACATGACAGATTTTCAAATGCTTAAAGAAAGCCATCATCTCAGTTCTCAGTCCCCAGTATTCTCCTCTATAGACTAAACATTCCCATTTCCTTCAAATGATCTGTATGTGACACGGTCTCATGCCCCTTTACAATCCTGGCTGCCTTGTCTTGAGCACTCTCAAACTTATCTTTGTCCTTCATAAACTTTAGTGCTCAGTACAGAACATAGTACTCTTAGTGGTAGACTGATTGTTTTTCCAATTATATTAATAACCTATTATTAAATTAGAATTGAAGTTTTTCCTTTCTGTTTCCTCACTCAGGGACAAGTCTTTATACATTAGTCAGGCAATCTCCAAAAGAACATTTCTGATAGATGAGATTGCCTAAATCCTCTGAGAATATGCTCTGCAGTCTTGGTTGGGACCCCACCTAACTAGAAGACCTTAGGAACAGAATCAACTCTTGGTGGATTCTTTGCCTGAGGAAGTAAGTCTGTGCCTTTGTAGTTCCCCTTGTTGTTGTCTAGGGTAACCCAGCTTATAAAGGAGAAAACCAACCAAAGTAGTCTGGGTAGAGATGGATTCCTTTGTCCAGATTGCTGGAGGCAGCTGAATTGCATGATGAAGTCACACTCTCGGCTCACCTCCTCATTATTATGTCCATCTCCTCATTAATTGTTCATCAATCAAGGCCGATTTTCTCATGTCAGGGGCACTTCCTTTTCTAAAGGTATTTAAGCATTCAGTGATCACCGTGGTTTTGTCTTTGGTTACCAAGAGAAACCACTATCAATTTATTGTCAGCTAGCCTAATTAATAAATTGATTATTAATTACCCAGGAACTCTGTCTCTTGGGATTTTCATTCATCTCACTAGATAAGGTCTGACTAGTTCAGAGGACAAAGGGATTGTCATCTTCTTACTCCTGAAAGTTATGACTCCTTTATTGCAATCCAAGATTTTATGTTCTTTGGCTGCCACATCATACTGCTAACTCATATTGCAGTTTATTTAAAACCCCAAATCTTTTTCAGATAAACTGCTGTCATACCATACCTACTAAATTGAGTACTTGGGAAGTTAAGTTTTTAACATAAGTGTAGATATTTATATTTAACCTTATAGATGTTTATTTTGTAACTCCCCCCCCAATAATGTAGCTTGTCATTTTCTTTTTTTTACCCTGTCTCTGTCATTCACTTTGTTAGATATCCACTCTTTGTCATCTGAGAATTTAATGAGAATGTTACTTGTATTTTTACCCAAGTCATGGATACAAATGTTAGAAATCTCAGGGGCAGTCTTTCATCTCAGCCTCCTCCAGTAAAAGGGCTGATCCTGAAGAGACTCCTCACTCTTCCACCTTCATATTGCCTGTATCTCTGTACTCCCTGACCCCCAATTCACATGTTGCCATCAAGGTGAAGTTCAGGAAGGCTAATAAACATCCAGGTGAGTCAAATAAAATTATTCCTTCCCCAAAGGAGAGAGGACAGTAAAGATGAGAACATGTCAGAAGATGAAGATGAAAGCAGTGGGGAAGAGCAAAAAGGCTATGGCTACACCAGCAAAGAAAGTACCATCAGTCAAAAAAAAGCCTTGTTGCCACCACACATGCCACGCAGTCATGATTCTTGGTAAGATGGCAGCTACGTCCCCTGCCAAAAAAAGTGGCTACCCCAACTAAAGCTACCATCACATCAGACAGGAAGGGAGACACTTCAGCTAAACAGCAGCCACCATAGCTAAAGCAGAAGCCCCCTGACCAAAGGGGCCAAAAATGGGGAAGAGACCAAGAAAAGAGACAGTGAATCTGAAAAAGAGGACATTGAAGATGAAGGGGATGACAAATTTGAGCCTCCCAAAACCACAATAGTGGAAGCAGTTCCAGCAAAACATAACTCTGAGGATGAGGAGGAAGAGGATAAGGAGGAAGATGATGAGGAGAAAGATGACAGTGATGAAGATGAAGAAGATGACAAGGACTCTGAAGAAGAAGCTATGGATGTCATACCTCCCAAACAGAAGGCTGATTCTATGAAAGTGGAAATATGGGAAAGCCAATGAATCAGAAGAGGACCTTATCTAGCCACTTCCCAAACTCCACCCAGAAAGATTCCCATGCCATCACGGGTAAATGACATCCAAAGAATATGTCCTGCTTAGGCATACCTACTCCTGGATATTGCTTGCCTTTTACATGTTTATTATTTTCTGATTTTGGTGACTATTTTTTGATAGGAAGATGGACCTGCCTGGGCTTAGAAGTGATTTTATAGGTTTGAGAGGCCCAGAGATCCTGTTTACCATTGAGTCTTTGGCAAAAGGAAGAGGCCCTTGATACTGATGTAGCATTCTTGGAAAAGATGATCATCAGCAAAAGAATCAGCTCAAACATATTCCAATTTACCCAAAGAGATGGACTGAGAGTTATTTAGACAATGCAGAGACAAAGAGAAATGTAAAATTCTTAGTAAACAAGCGTGCAATATGTTTTATGGCGTGATAAAGTTTAAGTACAAACCTCTAGAAGGAGTGTAAGAGCAGTTATAAGTTGTTAATGAATTCTGTTTTGCTTGTTTTTATCAAATGCACGTTTATGAGTCTTTTGTACTTAGTATTATCTCTCTCATACCTGATTCATATTGGACCTTGAGTACCTTTTTGCCCCCAGCTTTGTAGAGACCTAGACTTTAAGCCTTAAGTAATTTCTTCTTCCTCATCTTCTCTCTCCTGTCCAGGGTGAGAAACCTAACAAAGAAATGAGTGAGAAAGAAGAAACTGGCCTGACCTCTAAGGAGAGGGATTCCAACTTACTCTTGACCATGTGGCTCAGTCCAGAGCACAGGGGTGTCTTTGGGAGGGAGAATGCATACAATGCCCTGTAGTGGTCCTCTTATATTACCTAGGTGAAGCACATTGAAAACTTGAAATTGCTTAGGAAATATCAATTATTATTTATAAAATTTGAATTTGCTAAAGAAATGTTACTCTAATATCTAGGAGGAGAGTAATGATAACAGAACTGACACACACAGTATATCCCCACTTTAAAACTTACAGAGATGGGGCAGCTAGGTGGCGCAGTGAGTAGAGCACCAGCCCTGGAGTCAGGAGGACATGAGTTCAAATCTAGCCTCAGACACTTGACACATGTACTAGCTGTGTGACCTTGGGTAAGTCACTTAACCCCAATTGCCCTGCCAAAAAGCAAAAAAAAAAACAAAAAACTTACAGAGATTTTCTGATTGTTAAGTATCACTGAGCACTCCCTCAGATCAATATTCTGAAGTCTCATGATGTCAAGATGAAATGAGGTAGAAAGAATGGGTGGTTCAAAGTAGCCACAGGTTAGAGTAGAAATTTGACAGCAACAAACTAAGGGCATCTGGCAAAGCACTAAGAAAACAGAGAATGAAGGTCTCTTTGTCTGGACAGAACTTCTAGAACTGTGTGTCAAAGCAGATTATTGTGAGCTTAAAACACTGGATTAAAAGAAGATCCCAGTGGGAAGGGGATGAGGAAGATATGATTTCTCTCAAACCTTATGTAACAATCTCAGGCCAAATATTCACAGGTGATTAAAACCACCTATGACAGCCTCCTTAAGGGCAGGGCCTGCTTCATTTTTGTCTTTCTATCTGCCTCACACAGTGCCTGGCACATAGAAATGCTTAGTAAATGCTTGTGGAATGAACAAATAATAACCAGTTAGAATATTAGAGAGTAAATATGATATAGAAGTTTCACCTTTCAAACTGTAGTCTAGTATAAGGCCAGAAAATAACAAAGTAAATGGAAGATTTTATTGAGAGAAATAACAAAGGCAGAACAAGTAGAACCTTGTCCCAATGGGCAAATCTAGTGGTCAGGCCCTGAATTCACTTAAAGCCTTTCTGTGTCACAGAGAAAACAGAGCCTAACCCCTATTTAACAAAACTAATCAATTAAAACAGGAAATTAAGAGACGATAGCCTGAATTGACTGTCTCCCAGGTCTTGTTCTGCTGCTCTTCAACTTCCATGAGGAAGTGGCCTCTCCAGAAGTGTCCTGGGGTTTCTCTGTACTCCCTACAGAATAGCATCCTACAACCACTACCAACACTATCACCACCAAATGATGGTGTATTTCATGCTATTGAAGTGAGCAAGCAGAACTTGGTCTTGTCTTGGTACTTGGTCTAAGAGAAAAAAAATCTTAGCATATACTTGTCTGAATATATATTAAATATAGACATAATATGTAACATATATGATTATATACACACATATTCCAAATAATATTTGTTATGATAGGGATGGATAAAATCATGAAAATGCAAATAAGTGACAATTCATAAATAGTGTGTCCGATGTTCCTATCTCAATATTTTTGTAGATATATTTTGAAATACAGACCTAAAGTTATTTGAATTTGGGAAGATTGTATACTTATCAGTCGAGCCCCCCAAATGGAACTGTCTCCTTCAAGAATTAAGCATTACTTTTTAAATCTCTATCAGATTAGTTTCAACAATGTTCATCTTTGATGACACCAATGGACAGACATTTCTTGCATATCTGCTATAAGCAAAGAACTGTCACTAAATCTTAAATTATTTTAAGTCAAGCTAACAAATCTTCTTTCATGAGCTAGTGAAGAGGCATGCATAAACATATCTACCAATTATAATCAGCTGCCAGACCCAAGGGGCTAGAGTGTTGCACTCTCTCCATTAGTTCATGTACAGAGTGAACTCTGAACCCCATTGGCACCCCATAACTTTAAGCAAAGTCAAAAACCATCCTCCAAAGTCAGAAATGCTCATCTCAGGATCTCTGCTCAACCACCTATGATCGGGCACAGAAATGCAAAGCAGATAAAGTAATCGGGGCTCTGAACTGCAGGGCTGGGGTTAACCAAGCAGACGGGTCCTTTAACTGCCATGCTTTGGGAGAAGGAAGAAGTGTGGCCCCTCCCTCTACCCCTTGCAGTAGAGGGTTCAATTGTCCTGATACCATCTGTAGATAGGAAAAAAAGAGAGCAGGAGAGGGTAGGGCATGAATTTTTAAAGATCCACAAAGTTATTTCTCTAGAGACTATGGTGGAGAGGGGGAGGATGATGCTTCATCATCTCAAAGAGTAAGCCATTCATAACTGTGTCCCACGTTCCCTGGAGTCCCCAGACATCTATAGGGAAACTCTAGTGCACACTGCTTGGGATGACGCTAATAAGTTAATTCCCAAGCATTCTCCGTGGGATGCAACTGCTAATTTGATTCCTGCTATTCTTCCCATAATACCTTGTTATCTCCTTAATGCATAGAAGCTAATGAAATCACCAAGAGTAAGATTTTAGACAGAAAAGAGAGGGTCCAAGACAATGCCTTGGAGCCAGCTTTTGAGAGTAGGTTGTTTAAGTGTGAGCATCACACTTCGGAAATCTGATGCTACAAATCAAGACTTGATTTATTGTTTCATTAATTGTCTAGAGTTTTAAAAAGTGATAGATGTTAGTGCAGATTGATCTTTAAAATGTGCTGCAAATTTTTGGAGAGCTGACTGTTAAACATTTGCCAGCACATCCCTGTATGTAGCAAACATTTTTAGGTTCCTGATCAGCACAGAGCACTGTGCTATGTGCTTGCTGAACAAAGTTTGAATAAGACATTTCCACTGTCCACAAGGAGTTACAGCCTTAGGAGATAAGACCAAAAGACACATCTGTTGCTGGGTTTGAGGTCTTGATTGCCCTCAGATGTGGGGTGCAGATAATCTCTTACAAGCTTCATAGGGGTATTCTTGAGCTTGTGAATCTCTCAGCTGTTGTGTGGTAGCCCAGTCAAGATTTGAAAAATCTAGCTGCTGCTAGGGTGTTATAGACTTCTCCTAAGGATTCATTGGAATCCTTCTAACTATGACCATCTGGGTTCAATCAAAGTGGGAAAAGGATATCAAGTAATTAAAATTTGCTAGAGTCAGAAGAATATGGCAGTCTATGGGCAAGAAAAGGGAATATATGTAGAAGTTAAGACCATTTTCTATGATGCTTTTTAAAGGAGAATAAATTTTATTTGTTTTTGTCTTTCTGTAAATAAAGCAAAAAACAGATAATGGATTGAAAGCCAACCTTGGAGTCAGAAAGACCTGAATTCAAGTGTTGCCTATGAAATGTACTGGTTGGATGACCCTTCACTGAGTCATTTAATTTCCCAGTGCCCCATGTAATTTTCAAAGATTATAAATTTCAGAGCAGTTGTCAATCTGTCTTAGTAGAAAGAATTTCCTTGCCAGAAGTTCCCTACACCAGTGTAACCACAGACCTGTACATGCACGTGCGCGCGTGCGCATACACACACACACACACAAACACACACACACACACACACACATACTCATTCACATACATGTGTGTGTAATTTTACTGGTAAATTTGAATTACTTCAATCACAGGAGGAGTTTGAATGAAATTTCAGGAAAAGATTTTAAAAGTTGAGATCATAAATAGCTTGAGAAAAAGGTAGGTTAGTTTCTTGTGTTTATTTTATAGACATTAGATAACTCATTTGAACTCAAATCCTCTTATTCATCTTTCTGTAGCTCTGTGTGTGTACCTCTGTCTCTTTCTGTCTCTGTCTGTGTCTTTCTGTCTCTGTTTTCTATGTCCCTCTGTCTGTGTTTCTGTATCTGCTTCTGTGTCCCTATCTCTTTCTCTTTCTTTGATTAATAAATGTGGTCAACCAACATGTGTTTCTTAAGGCTAGTAGGTCTCTAAGTAAGCACATAGGAAAGGCACTTTGTAGGTGTCCAAATGAACAGGAGCATGCAAATTAATTTATTGATAGACCAAATTATTTCGTATGTCTACATGAACAAATACTTTAGCTTTTGGGGTAACTGAGGTACTTCTAGATAAGAGAGAATACTGAAATGTATTTGTCTTCCAAGAAAGCAGCTCTACACAATAAGTTCATTTTCTAATTATTTTCTTTGAAAGTTTTGGCCTCACTAGATATTTCAATGGATCTATAATTTCTTCTAGCCACTTAAGAATGCAACTTAATTACATCTCCTCTGGTTCATTCTTTGTCTATGTCCTCTCCAAAATCTTCCACTGAGCACCCACTTGTTTTGAAAGCCTTTCATTTTGGCCAGTGTATTTCTCCCAGTTTTATGCCTTGTTTGATAGTGATAAGCAACGGATCATTAAACAAAATTCTACCTATGGTTGTATATATCAAAGGATTCTGAAGATTAAGCCATATGCATGGGAGAGATCTTGATGGAGTAGAGACTTCAACATTGTATATTCTTCCATTACATCAAATACTTTTAATTATTTTGCAATCAATAAATAATAAATACAGTGGGTCCTTGTATTCCCACTTCTTCTCAGTCAAATATGTGCCAAGAAGATATGGTCTAGTAGAAGATCTGCTAACCTCTATATATAGACAAATCATTATCGTAAAGGTTTTATAGATGCAAGAAAATATGAATCAATAAAAGCTTTGCTTTTGTTAGATAATAAAACCATCAGTGATCTTATGATAAAATCTTATCTCCAAAAAAATTTCTTCTATATATTTAGTCAAATTCAAGCATTGTTTTTGAATTAATTTCCTCAAGTACTGTTTTCACATCCTCTCCTAGCACATGAAACACTGAAGTAATAGGGTCCAAACATGTTATCACAGTCGTTGATGATGAGGATGGATTAGTAGAAGCATGCTTGCAAATTTTCTCCATTTTATTCTATTTGTTTTCATCTATAAATGCCCATTAATATGGCTTATATCACTATCACATCATTCCCTTTACAGGCTCATTTTCCCCTCCACTGCTTTTCAATGTTTATGAGATTATGCTATTGGTAATATCCCATAGTCTTTCCAAATGTTTTGTGAATGAGCTTGTCCTCTAAAGTAATCCTGCTTTTGGCTGTCATGTCTCTCCTTTAGGATGGCTGGACCCAGATGGTCCCAGAGGAGAAAGTGAGGCTGGGGACCGCACAGCTCTCCCTCACTTAAATCCAATTCATTTGCAGGTCATGGCATCACCTCCCTGATGTCATGGTCCTCTTCAAGAAGGTAGGACAAACAACCTCTATGAGTAGAAAGAAGAGCTGCCCACAGGGGACAGAACTGGAACTGGCCAGTTGAGCAACACAATTCTTTTGTTTTCTTTGAATTTTTTTTTGTTTCTCTGTCTGCATAGGGTATCATACCCTTACCTGAAGGTGTTCTGCCCAAAGAAATGTAAATTCTGATCACTGAAACTTTTTTTTTTCTTAAGGGCCACTCCTTAAACCCAAATCACTCTGGCTCACATTGATTGGCTAAAAAGAGTTCTCAAGACAAGCCCCACTTGGTCATTGTTTAGACCCTGATTGGCTAAGAGTGGATATAAATAGAAATTGTTTCTGTTTTGACCAGAAACCCTGAGGGTCTTGGCCTCACAGATTGATTTGTTTATACTAAGGAAAGAGGCCATTCTTTGCTTCATTTCTTACCTAGCCTTTCTCACTGAATGGGTACTGCCTCAGTGAAAGTGAGACCTGTCAAAGACTTTAGATAAAAGAGACCAAAGTCTTTCACTGCATCCAGGGTCATCTCCAATCATTCTGACTATATCTCAGCACTGGATGCAAATAGCTCCAGAGGAGAAAGTGAGGCTGGTGACTTTGCACAACCCTCCCTCACTTAAAACCATTTAGCTTGCATGTCATAACATCACCTCCCTGAAGTCATGGTCCTCTTCAAGAACACAGGACAAACAACAACAACCTCTCTTTTAGACAAGCAGATCAAGCATTTACAGAAATAGTTTCTAAGCTATTTTGGCCTCTTCATTATGGCAACTCTTTTTTACTTTAAACTTCTCTAATATATGCTGATAGATATGACATCTATTTTTTTATATTTCAATTTTTGGGGAGTTAATAACTTATTTAAATGTCACATTAAAGATGTTACTATTGAATGTAGAATTTTCTTATACTTCTCTTTTCTTCTAATTTGGCATTAACTTTAACCTTTGCTCTAATTAGTAGAGGGTCTAACTATACACATACAGCCGAATACAAACGGTTCCCAGCCTCCATAACCTGTCATTTCTTGTCTATTAAGATATGATCAACTTTCATTTTAGGAGGAGGTGCCACTTGATGCTTGTAATGTTTAGATCTTACTGATTCTCATTGTAATTGAATTATTCACGATTACAGCCATGAAATTTGATTAATCTCTAAGCTTTTTGTTTTTTAATTCTAAATCATTAATTCTGATAATTGTGAATTTTACATTGTGAATGTTATAATTATTGTTTGATTCTATAACTATTGTTTGTTTCATATTATTGTGTGGTATGATATTTGTTAATGATGGGATTCCAATATGGAGTCATATAGGCTAAGTGGTCCTAATGCCCATAGAAGGATATACACAAAACAGACAATTTGGATTTGCACTGTTAATGCTCTGTTAGGCATGTAATAACCCTAGACCTGCTGCTGGAACCTTCAGTCAATCACCTTATGCTACCTGAGATATTTAAAATTATATCTTCCCACTAGTATATGGTCCCAATAGAGGGACTCATCTAACCTGAGATTCACTCAAGCCTGGTATCAATATGTGATACCAAGAACCTTTCCACAACATCTGAGTCTGATTAGGAATACCCCCTCCCACTTTTGCCACCATTTACCTGCTCTCAACCAAGCCCATTCTTAGGTTATATAACCTTGCCACTGGAACCCCAACTTTGAGCATGTTCCCCTTCCAACACATCTTTCTTATACTCAGGCTGGGGCAAGTTCCTTGCATGTGGGGACAAACCTGTCTGCTTTCATAGTCTGCATGTGTCTGCTTTTCTTTTGCCTGCTGCTTATTAAATCACATAATAATAAAACTCATGATTGTACCATTTTCCTAAGCATCAAATTTCTAGAAATCCCCAAACCCTGGTATTTTCTGTGAGGTCAAATAAAACACTTGCAATATTTTCTGATATATTTTTCACTGCTTTCCTCTGTGCAAGTGTTACTGTTAAAGTTATGGAGCTTTAAGATATATTTTGACTTAGTTTGGAGGATTTTGTCAAGTCATTTGTATAAATTTTCAACTTCTTTATTTAGATATTGACTCAAAATATCCAGCATCTTCACAGGACCTTTTTATTTGTTTATGCTCACCATAAACAATGAACAATGAAATTAAAAAAATATCCCATTATTTCATGTTTCTTCTTGCCTTTGGGATCGTGATTACACCAATATTACAACCTCCTTTATTTGCTTCTCAAAGGAAAATATGTATCTCTTTTTTTAACTGCAACTTTTTATGTCTTTTGGCTTTATTTATAGACTATCATCATTGATATGATTCATTCTCTCTAGACATATATCACCTCATTGTTTTTATTGGACAGCAAGCGATAAATATTTATTAAGCTTCTATTCTGTATCAGGTGTTGCACTAAGTACTGAGGATACAAAGAAAGGCAAACAATAGTTCTTGCTCTCAAGGAGCTCTGCCTATATGGTCGTTGGTATTTATATTTAGAGGAGCAACAATTAAATCAATGTTTATAGATGACCTAAAAAACCCAGTAATTTTTAACATCCACTGCCACTGAGGAATGGAAAGGGGCCCCACTAAAAGGATGTTTTGTGTTTTAACACTGTTATTCGATCTAGGCTGATTCTCATCAAGTTTATATTATATTGATACTCACCATGCCTACATCCATGCCTACATCAAAAATACCTATATTCACAATGTTTACTTCTTGGGCTATATTCATTTTGTCTGTATCTATTCATTTATAAATGTTATGCCTATTTTCCAAATTTGTGTAATATTTTCCCACTGCATTGCTCCTCTTGGGAATCATCAATGAGGCCAACTAACCACATTTAGAGATGTGTTCTAAGTAGGAAAAAGAGTGAACCTCTTTGGTTAGACAAACACTGTATCTAAACCATGATACAGAGGAAGGAATGCATCTTTATAAAGAGTGTTGGAGAAAAGCGCTACTACAAATAAGAAATTTATTTTCCCAAAGAATGCAAGCAGGGGGAAAAAAACTGATAAGCAGAATCTGCAGCTTTCCCTCCTGCCTTCCCTCCCACCCACCTGTGGCCCTGGCCCTGGCCCCCAGCCATACGGTCATATTGACTGGAAGAGAGCATTGATTTTCTGAAAAGTGATTGGCTAAAGAAAGGTAAGATTGTAGTCCAGTGACTGAGAGGGGGGAAAACTCTCAAGGTTTGCTGTGTAGCCCTTTACTTTCTTCTTGTTTGAAAGACAGAAGCAAAGGAGGAAAACAGTCTTTGTTGTGAGATGAAAGCTGAATGGACAAAATAGAATGCTCTATCATTTGAAGTGCTATCTAGGGAAAGGGTACATTGCTTTGTCACAATCTATACTCCTCAGAGTGCCATAGTAGGTCTGAGAAAGGGCACTTCTTTAGAATTGGAATTGTTTGTACTTTAATGAGCATACACTTTTTCAACACCTTGCCATGGGTAGCTGTGTGCTAAAAGAGCTTATCAGTACTTAAACAGCCCATGAGTAGCAGAGAAGTATCTCTAGCCAACATGAAAACAGTGAAGGGCTGAAAGGGATCAGAGAGCAGAGAAGTAGTTTTACTCAGAAGGTGATGTATGATAAGATTGTTTTCTCAAAATTCACATACAGTAATATCTTACAACATGTACCAAGAGAATGTCAAAATGGATACATGACCTAGAAATAAAGAGAGATTTTTACAAGAAAATTAGAACATGGAACATGTTACTTATAAGACTTATAAAAAGGTGAAGAATTTATGAATAAACAAGAGATAGGATCAAAGTTAGTTGTAAAATGGATAATTTTAATTACATTAAATTGAAAAGGTTTTATACTAATAAAATAAATGTAGCTGAGATCAGAAAGAAAGCAGAAAATGGGGGTGGGGGAGGAGAGAATTTTATAGACAGCTTTTCAGATAAAGGTCTCATACCTAAAATATATAAAGAACTTTGTCAAAATTATAAGAATATGAGTCATTCCTCAATTGATAAATGGTTAAAGGATATGAACAAAATTTCCAGAATATCACAACCTGACCTCTGGAGTCATGAGTTGCCCAGGAACATGGGTTTCACTGATAGGCATCTGCAAGGGTCTGCTCACTCTCCCCTACAGGTTCTATATGAATTGACAAGAGAGTATGACAGATATATTTTGATTATTCCTGCTTTTGCCTTTTACTGAATAAGTGCTGTGATTATTCCTGTTTCACCTTATCATTTAGAAATGGCATCACTGTGAATAATTGTTTGATATAAATTGGAAGCACTCTAGTTGGGGCTTTGGAGCTACAATTGTGGTACCTGAGCAGCCAGCTATTGCTAGGAAGGCCCTGCCCCCAGCCCCTAATTAAAACCCCAGTTTGCATAAGAAAAATGGATTTAGTTCTTATGTCCCTGGGCCCGGTGACTGCTCTAAGGAATGTTGACTAACTAACAGAGGAAAAGCCTGATCCTAACAGTCTCTTTGTTCCCTGAGTGGGTTCAGAGATGTCTCTATCTTGTGTCAACAAACCCAGATGGAGCATCCCTTGGTCTGTCTATGGCCATTAAGAATGAAAGCCTAAGCCCCAGACATTCTCTTGAATTATGTGACTTTTCCTTATCTTGATATTTTATGAGCATATACCATGTTGTGGGATGTTAATGGCAAATTGGACACAGAGATCCTGGGTTGTAATTTCAGTTGACACTTTGTCAGCTATCTGATTTGTTGTATTTACAATCTATTCCATTAAGGAAGTTCCTCTTCTTGTATCATGGTCATAAAAAGTGAAATAACACAGGCTTGCTGAGTCTGCTAAAAATAACATATGTAAATTTCAAGAGATAATTAACCACTGCACCTTGATTTTTCTGTATAAATATGACTCCTTCACCACTACTCCTGGCCATTCTAATTTGGGCTGTTTATTGCCCCGGAATGGACGCCGGCTAATAAAATTCTCCATTTAAAACTTATACTCTGTGGCATGTCTTGCTCGCTGTTGGTACTATACAGTGACAGATTCTAGGAATTTATTCTTACCATTCCCCCAACACGCACATACAATCATATGAAGGTTACCCATAGCACCTTGAGAAAGTATAGTAATAGCCATATAGGGACACTATCTTGATCTACTGAGATGGATGCAAGTGGGATGTGAACCAGCCCACCTCAGGGAGAGAAAGAACCTGGGGAGTACTCCGTTATGTGCCAATTGTGGACTACACATAGAATGGGAAGGTTATATGACATGGTTTATTCCACTTCTAAATCTATAGCTATGACCAGTTTCATGATCTGTAAAATGTAAGTAATACTTGTGCTTCTTGTCTTCCAAGTGTTGTTGTACAGAAAGTGCTGGGTAATCATTAACTAATTATACAAATTATTACTAATTTTTGCTGACAAATAGCTCTTGGTTTCTTTCACTATATAAAGGGAGACTTGAAAGAGAACAGGATTAAAAAAAAACACTGAGAATATAACCCACAGAAACAAAATTCTATGACACTTTTATTTTTGTAAATAAGATTTAGTGAATAGTGCTAGACTTGGCACCATGAGAAACTAGGTTTAATTCTTGCTTCAGATATCATACACTTAATGTCTCAGGTCCTCAATTTTCTTCATCAATAACATCAGAATAATTGTAGATATCTTCATGCTAAAATAGTGTAAAGAAAATGTTGCGTTAATGTGACCTCCTTAAGGGTACAGACTATTTTGCTTTTTCTTTGTATGCCCAGTGTTTAGCACAATGCCTGGCTTTTACCACATACTTGATTGACTGAATGTAAATTGTTTTATTTACATTCTGCATCTACTGAGGCAAACAGGAAGTGGTAGGGGATTTTTTTTCCTCATCTTTCCTTCCCTCTATCCCTTTCTTCTTTCCTTCCTTCCCTTTCCCAGTCACTGTTTTCCTCTTGCCTTCCTCTTCCCTTTTCCTTCTTCCTCCCTCTCTCCCTTTCTTCCTTCTACTTTTATTCCTTCTTTTTTCCTTTCCTTTCCTACCATTCCTTCTTCCTTCCCTCTTCCCTCTTTTCCTTCCTTCCTTCTTCTTTAAAAGGTCCTCTCTCCTTGCCCTGTCAGGACCTCCAAAATATTTTGTAAAAACTCAGGATGAAAGCAGAGAATTGAACAACTCAATCTGTTTTGGAATTAAGGAAAAATCTCTTACTCTTCCAAAGCTTTAAAAGACAGCATTTTTATTTGCAGTTTATTAACCATGTAACATCTATATACACATGAAAAAACAGTAATACATGTGTATATTCATTTGTTACAACAAGTCTTTGGTGGGAAAACAGCTGGGCCTACTTTTCTAGCTTTCTAGTTGCTTCTCTATAATTTTTAGCTCTCCATTGTTGTTCTTCATAGCTGATGATGTCACTATTTTGGAGAATCAGGTCAATATAGGCCATCATAGGGAATAATTCAGGAAGGAAAAAACAACTTGTTTTGGGATTTTTGTCTAGGAGATCTCATTAGGGAATTCAGGCCAAAATGGTCTAGCCAAGTGAGCTGAGGTTCCTACATCACTTGGTTCAGGATCCTCCAACTGCAAAAGCTCACCAAGGGCAAGCTTGGCTGCATTGGAGTGAGACTCTTTTTTATTTTGTCCCAGTCCAGTCTTATACTGAATACCATTCACCACAGCACAAAAGGCAAACTAGCCCTTAACGTTACCTGTTGTTACAATCTCCTTAAGGTCAAGTTTCATACACTAAATTTGTGCAAACTGATGGAGGGCTGACACTGGATTGATCTCTCCACATTTATACTTCATGAGTAATTTCTTGGGAATCTTCTTTGGACAGACAGTATTTGGCTAAGGCAGGCGTACTTTAACAAGCATTGTTTCTATGATTTCTGTAACTCTGGAAGCTAAATTTGACATACTGTACTCCTCTGCTGATACATATCCTAGAATAAGATCTACTGTTGTTGGAGAAGGCTGCACTGGCAAGTTCTTTTTCAACATCTGAGCAAAGCTAGGAGCCCCAGAACTCTGAAAGCTATCCTTGTTTCCAGACATTTTCTTGGGCCTTGGTGCAGCCGCCTCGGTCAGCTCTTCCATAGCCTCCTCTATTGATGAGGGTTCCATCTCTCCAACTAGGGTGGAAGGTGGATCATCAGAAGCTCTGGGATGCAAAGCTACGTCTTTCCAACAGGCTGGCATCTCCAAAAAAGACAGCATTTTTCACAAAAAAAATACTAATGGCCTGATTTTTTCTCTTTTTGCAACACAAGTACTAAAAATTAATAATCAAAAAACAATAAATTCTCCTTGTGGGGCTGTGCTAAACTCAGTAATGTATAAATTTATATTTGGAATGCATATTCCAATTAGAATTACATTATTTCTTGCTATTAATAGTTGAATACACCCTTTTTTGTATTTTCAGTTACCTTAAGAAACTACCACCAGAGTTATCTTTGTCAGCTGTCTTCCCCTTGTAGTAAAAGACTGCAGTAAAGTGCCAGCCATTCCCAGGTCTCCTCCTTGAGCCAGATTTTTATCTCCTTGTTGTGTCTTGATTCTTCCCACTCTGATAAAAATCTGCCTTGACTCCTTCACTATCTTGAGTGATTTCTCTCTTGATCTAACCATTTCAGGAATACCATTCACCACTGCACTTATTTCATTCCCATCTCAATTCATGCTCCAAATTTCTCTTCCTTGCCTCACCTTAAATATGTTGTTTTTCCCCATTAGAATAATTTTTCTTAAGGGTAGGAATTGTTCATTAATATTGGGCACATTGTCAGCATTTAATAAATGCTCTATCTTTCTATGAATTTAGGCAAGAAGCTTGCTCCAGGTTTGCGAGCGGCTAAGTCATCAATCCTCTATTTCACTGGAAGAAGAGAATGGTTCAGTAACGTTTGCACTTCTTTTTGATGTTGCTTTGGTGACTCTGTTGATGCCTCATTGGCAGGTATTATGTACCTGCACACATGATTCAGATGTTATGTTGAATTCCTTGCATGCCGTGGGACTCTGTGTAATTCATATGAGCTCACAAGGGACTTTTAACAAACATCCAAGAAGTTGGACAGTTGGAACATCTCAATTAGAAGAAATTCATTGTGTTTATTTTTCCTCAAAAGAATTAACCTGAACTCCCCATGCTGAAGTTCACAATTAATTACTTCCCTAATGACTAAGGAGAAATTTATGTGTGTGTGTGTGTGTATGTTTGTATTATATGTATGTGTATGTATGTATATATACATATATATGTATACACATACGCACATGTCTTTTGAGGGTTGGAATGGACCCGAGAGGCCATTTAGTTCAAATCACACATCAAAGAAATCTCCATTATAACATACCTAATAATTAGTCATACAGCCTCTTTGAAAACCTCCAAGGAAAAGAATGCAACATCTCTTGAGGCAGACCATTTCTCTTTTTTATAGCTCAAATTGTTAGGCAGTGTTTTTCCCCTGACATCAAGCCTAAATTTGTGTCTTTGTAACAGCCCACACATTGTTCCTTATTTTGTTGTCTGAGCTCAAACTGAACAAGACTAATCCCTCTTTCAAATAACAGACTTTCAAATACTTGAAGGCAGATATCATGTGCTGCCCCCATCTTCTCTATTCTAAGCTAAAATGCTCTGTTCTTTCAAACAATTCTCCTATGATATGGACTCAAGGTGCTTCTTCATCCTACTTGCCCTCCTCTGAACACCATCCAACTTATTCAATGCCTTTTCTAAAACTTTGAACAGAATACTCCAGATGAGACTTGACAAAGACAAAATAAAAATTGACTTGCGTTATACCACCAACACCCCTCCAATTCATTCCTGGAAACTATGCCTTTCTTTATTCATAGTGCTTCTCCTTAGTATTAATTAGTAATTAATCCATTGATAAGTACCATTAAGCATATATGCCAAGTCTTCTGGTCACCTCTGGATCACAAACCTGATAATCCTGTCTTCCCATTATTTTTTCTGAGAAAGCACAATTCTCTTAACCTTTTCACAAATGCTTCATTTTTCTAAACTCACATCATTTTATTTCCATCATGACAATGTTTTATAATGAAATGCAGCAATCTAAACTAACTATGGTACTGTTATCCATCCCAAATAAGCACTAAGTGGAATGGAATAATGATTTTGTTTGGCAACATATAGAATGTTGTATTTCTACAATGACCATATTGTGGGTTCATATTCCACTTGTTTCTTCCTGAGGAAATTCCTAATGGATGTTCATCCATTCTAATGCTGTATTAGCTTTCTCTCTTGACCTAGGGGACCACTTAACATTTATCTTTCTAATATCTAAATCAGGGGTAGGGAACCTTTACCCTTGAAACCACATGTGGCCTTGTAGGTCCTTGGGTGTGGCCTTTTGATAGAGTCCAAGTTTTATAGAACAAATCCTTTTATTAAGGGGATTTGTTCTGTGAAGTTTGGATTCAATTAAATGGCTGCACTAGGTCCACAGGTTCCCCATCCCTGATCTAAATTTGCTAGTTTCATTAAATTCCTCCAACTTATTAAACTGATACCAGGTTTTTTCTTCTTTAAAGCAAACACAATTTCCTACTTTAATGGGGTTTTTTAGGATTTAGGACAATATTTTTCACTCCATCACAAGTTGACAATAAAATAATCATCTAATACAAGATTTACTAATTTGGAATAATCCCTTGTGCAATTGTTTAATGCAAGTGAATATTCATCTTGCCCTTGTTCCCAGGATAAATTAGTACTTTCCTGAGAGAGGCCAATGCAACTAATTTCCATCTCGCCATAGAGAAAGACACTGCATCTATTAACACTAAATAACTTAGTCAATGTCGGGTCCAAGGAACAACTCTGACTTTTCTTTCTTGTTGGCTTAATTATGTTGGTAACCTACCAGTTCCTGAGAGCCAAAGTGATAGACTGTCAGTAAAAACTGGCTTTTCCCGAGATGAGGATTCTCATATGGAAACATGGTTCAAATCCCAGGTCTGACTCCCTCCAGTTCTAGATGGTGAAATCCCACCTACGCTTCTAGGTGTAACTCCAATTGCTACCTCCTTCATGCAACTTTTCCTGATCTTTCTGATGAGAATGAGCTCTCCTTTCTGTGGACTTCCATAATTCATTATTTGTACTTCTTGTGACACTTCATATTGTCTAATTTGTGTTGTGACTGGACGGCGTGTTCCCTAGGGGTAAAGAGTTACTCTATCTTATGTTCTCCACAGTGATGTTTACATGACAAGTAATCAATAGATGCTGAATTGAATTGGAAATCCTAATATGGATACTTAAAAGATTCCTTAGAAGATGCTTGTTATTAGAATCCATAGACAGAAGGCCAAACAATGAGGAGACAAAAGTACAGGCCTGGGTGTTAAAAGATAAAAATTTGAGTTTTGAGTCTGTCTTATAGTTAGTAGTTGTGTGATTATAGTCTAGCCTGAGCCTCGGTTTCCTTACAAGTAAAATGGAAATAATACTTCTTGTGCTCCCTGTCTCAGAGCATAGCTGTGGAAAAAAAGAACATAGGGTCTTTCTTTTTTTTTGGTAGCATTGACATTTTTATTATATCAGCATCCCTTAGTTATGAGCACTGAATATTCTTTGTGTGTGTGTGTGTCTTTTTTTATTTAATTTATTTAATATATTTAGTTTGCAGCATTGATTTTCACAAGAGTTTGAATTGCAAATTTTCTCCCCATTTCTACCCTCCCGCCCACTCCAAGATGGCATATATTCTGGTTGCCCCGTCCCCCAGTCAGCCCTCCCTTCTGTCACCCCACTCCCCTCCCATCCCCCTTTTCCTTCTTCTCTTGTAGGGCAAGATAAATTTCTATGCCCCATTGCCTGTGTATCTTATTTCCTAGTTGCATGCAAAAACCTTTTTTGTTTGTTTGTTTTTGAACATCTGTTTTTAAAACTTTGAGTTCCAAATTCTCTCCCCTCTTCCCTCCCTACCCACCCTCCCTAAGAAGGCAAGCAATTCAACATAGGCCACATGTGTAATATTATTTAAAACCCTTCCACAATACTCATGTTGTGAAAGATTAACTATGTTTTGCTCCTTCCTAACCTATCCCCCTTTTAGTGAATTTTCTCCCTTGACCCTGTACCTTTTTGAAAGTGTTTGTTTTTGATTACCTCCTCCCCCTATCTGCCCTCTCTTCTATTGTCCCCTCCTTTTTATCTTCTTCCTCCTTCTTTCCTATGGGGTAAGATACCCAATTGAGTGTAGTGTGTATGGTATTCCCTCCTCAGGTCAATTCCGATGAGAGCAAGATTCACTCATTCCCCCTCACCTGCCACCTCTTCCCTCCCTACAGAACCGCTTTTTCTTGCCACTTTTATGTGAGATAATTTCCCCATTCTATCCCTCCCTTTCTCCCTCCCCCTATATATTCCTCTCTTATCCCTTAATTTGATTTTATTTTTTTAGATATCATCCCTTCATATTTGACTTACCCTGTGCCCTCTGTGCTGTCCTGGGCTGGATCCCTGCTTCCCTCTGCTATTTTGTGGGTTCTGCAGTTCTAGAATTTGTTAAGAGCCATTTTTTATAGGTTTTTGGAGGGACCTGGTGGGGAGCTCAAGCAAGTCCCTGCTTTCCAGCCACCATCTTGGCTCCACCCCCATAACATAGGGTCTTTCAAAGGATGTATGTCAATATGAGCTGCTCTTAACCTGAAACATGTGCATTATTGTGTATGTAATAAGTGTGTAAATTAAATAGCAGGAATAATAAAGCGCTTCAGCTCTCTGCTTTTTTACTCTTTTTTATATACTCACCATGTTCTAATCCAATTTATACTTATTTGGGTTTTGTTGCTGGTAGCTTCTGATTCTGGGTCTAGCTTGCGATAGACTGATTCTCCACTATACATACCCTTTTTTCTGACTGGTACCCTAGTCTTCTTTTTTTCTAAAGCTCCCTCATACCTGTAATCTTCCACATTAGCAATTTTCAGGCTTGCCAATCAGCGTTTTTCTATCTGTGAAGTCAGTGGTAAGAAACTAATTAGGTGCACCTGAGAAAGATTGCCCCCTCATTAGAAAAAATCCTTAGCCATTGACTACATTTCTAAGTAGCTGTTATGTGAGAGATGACTAGGTGTGCTTGTACCAAATTGGAAACATTGGATCATAGATCCAGAGTATAGAGTGACCTCAGAATCCTCTAAGCCAAGACCTTTTACAATGGCTGCACTGCATGCCCACAATGAACATATACCTCACATTGATCTCATGGAATCCTTTTTCTTTCTTAAAATTACATTTCAAACATCCTCTCCTATATGAAGCCTTTCCCAATCCCTTCAACTTCTAATGTCCTTCTCAAACTACCTTATATTTTATTACCTCTTTTTTTCTTCACGTTTATTTTATACATTTCTTCCAAATAGGGATTGTTTCATTTTCATTCATTGTATTTGTATTTCCCAGTGCCTATGACAGTATCCATTGCTTAATATGGAGTAGGTATTTAATAAATGTTCATCAGTTGGTTGGTTGATTTATAGATGAATAAACCGAGGCCCGTTAAGTATAAGCAACTTGACAGTCACACAATAAACATCACAGGAGGAACCAGAGCCTGCCCTAATGTGGGCTCCAGGTCAGGGGAAGCACCTCTCACTAGCTCATTTATCCCTTTCCTCCTCATTCTGCACACTGAAGATCAATTCACCTGAGGCCCCTA
This sequence comes from Trichosurus vulpecula, assembly GCF_011100635.1. Lineage (NCBI taxonomy): Eukaryota > Metazoa > Chordata > Mammalia > Diprotodontia > Phalangeridae > Trichosurus > Trichosurus vulpecula. The sequence continues at coordinate 198,287,015 of NC_050579.1, forward strand.
ACATCCCCCCTTCAAAGATTTATCCCACTCCTCCAGCAAACTGATGATTATCTGTATCTCTACAGTGAATGTAAACCAGATGTAAATTTTCCCCTCCTCCCTTGTTCTTCTTCCCTTGGGTGTCTCAAAGTAAATCACAAGCCTTCCCATGTGTGAGTGAAAATGTGCTAAATAAAGTCTTATTAGTTTTAGCATTTTTAGGCTACTTTCTTTTGTGGAATCTAAGCATTATCCAAAAAAAGAAGCTTCATGCTTTTGATGTGCTGTTCAGAATCTAGTGGAAGATTGATGTTGTCCATATACATTGGCCTATAATTCAATAGAAGTACTGACTAGACTGTATTTGGGAAATTATACAGGTATTTCAACATTTCAGATTAAACTCTGATTCAAAGGCCTTTTTATCATCATTAGTCTGCCAGGGATGTGATAAAGTAAATGCATGTTAGGAAAAGGCACTCATCCAGTCAAGTAACAGGAGTGAGAAATAACAGATGGTCAGGACTGAGGTGACATTGATACACTTGAAATGTGAAGGGATCCACAAGAAAGTATATAATCATCTAGAGTCATCATGGAATGAGCAGTTGAGTAGTATTGATTTGCATGGTAGGCTTCACATAGATGAAATCATAGCTCCATACAATTACAGAAGTCATATATCTGAGAGACAGTAAACTCCATGAGGGCAATGATATCCTTTTATCTCCTATAGCCCTTAACATTATGATTTGAACATAAAAAAGTCTTTAGTAAATAGACAGATTTGCTGCATTTAAATGTTTCCAAAATATATGGAAGTCTGATATTCCAATTATGTAAGACATAGCTGAGAAAAAGGAGTTTAGTTTCTTCTAATTTGTATTCCTCCATAGGATATAAGCTTCTTGAAGTCAGAGAATGTTTCATTTTTGTCTCTGTATCCCCAGTCCCTGCTCCAATTTTTGGTACATACTGGACACTGAATGAGTATTTGTTGTCAAGTTAAATCAACTAGTATTTATTAAGTAGCAACTATGGGTCAAGCACTGTGAGAAGTGTTGGTGAATTAACTTTAATTATGAATTTACTGATTTTCACATGCACTGGATGGATTAAGAAATGTAGAAAAAAATTTTCTGATCTTTCCAGATAGATCAAATGTCCTCCAGATTTAGCTCTCTGGGAGCTTCCAGACCTGAAAGAAAACAAAACAAAACAAAACAAACCCAATGAATCATGGTACTCCTTTATTGCAGAATATGTGTGAAGAACCCACAGGTATTAATCAAAACAAATATGAAATTGCTGCCATCATTTGTAAAATAAGGAAAGTTTAATCCTCCAGCATTAGCTGATAAGCCATTGGCTCCAAAATAACTGGTAAGTATTCAACATTCATCTAAGACCAATATCTATAAGGAGTCAAAATGTTTTGGCAGGGAAAAAAACTCATTATAATCAATTGTTTGAATGGGCTGGCCAATTTACTAAGAACTATTTGACATCGCATCTCAGAACCGATAATTACAGCTTCAATTGCCAAGCTCTGCAAGGACAAAAAGAGAACAATAGATTTCACAGCATAGACTTATTTCTGCCTGAAGTGACAAACAAAAGGATTTATGCTGCTGAAAAGGCTGTACCTTTTTATTTATGTTACTTTGGTAAGTAATGAATTATTTAGGAAAAGAATCACATGCAAAAACAAACACAGAGAGACACACACAAAATAAGCACTCATATCACTTTCAGGTTATTCTCACATCTATCTAGAAAGTGTTACTAGGCAATGACTGTTATGGATGTGCTATATTACTTTAATTACAGTGATTGAAAGAAAGGCATTTCGTGTTTGTGACTAAAATATGTTATTGTATACAGTTTCACAACTATCATATGGATTGCCCAAGCAGACTAAGTTGAATATTTTCATGCAAATAGAATAAATTTGTACATATGCCATGGTTAAATATAAAAAGAACTAGTCGGTGGATGAGAAAAAAATCAAGGAATAAAGCCTTTTTTTTTTCCCTAGGGAGATTTTTGAAGGTACTGCCTATTTTTCTCTATTTCAAAAATCCCTTCCTTCAAGTGATGAAAGAGCCCCACATTTTATAGAAATTTATATTCATTTACTTTTATGGATGGCTTGGTCAAATTTAAGTATTTGCCATTGAGCCATCATTCTTCACAGAGAGAATAAATTGCCCCCAGAAAAGGATGGGCAGCTCAGGCATGTAAGTAATTTGTGAACTTGGATGTCATCTGATGTCACTGGGCCTGTTTCCTCATCTGAAAAATTCAGTAACTACTGCACAGTCTTGTGAAGTAAGTACTTTTTATTTCCTAAAATACTGCAAGATCTCAGCTCCCTACATTTAAAGCCAGAAGGGACTTCAGATGTCATCTAACCTAAACCAGTTTTATAGATGAGGAACCCGATGAGAAATTAAGTAATTTACTCAACCTCACAAATAACCTAAGTGCCTGAGCTAGAACCCACTAAGATTGTGTGTCCTTGTCAGGGGCAGTTTATTTATCCCGTAGATTGTTATGGCTCAATAAATGGCAGAATATAGAAATATGAGTTGTTATCATCAACATCATTATTTTTATTTTTTTGGTTTTGGTTTTGGAGGGTGCTTGTACATGTCATTGTATGATTACTTTTTATCCATATTACATATTGTTTTACTTCATGGATCATTCATTCTATTACTGAAAGGGCTGTGAATATATATTCAAGTTACATGCTTTCCTACCAAATAGGGTCTATTTCTATAACTGGAATCCCATTTCAACAGTTGTATTTTCTCTCCAGAGTGGGGAAATTTTACAAGTGAAAAAAATGAAATATAGTGTCTCCTTATTTTTATATTCCGAGTGCCTGCCTGTGCCAGAAGAAGTTTCTACAATGTGTTTGTGCTTATTTTGAAGCTTGGAGAAAGCCTTTTAATGCACTACTGAGTGTTGTAACAGATGAAAGAGAAAAAAGAAAACTAATTAAATGGTTTAAAATTTATTCATTTTCTTTTCTTTGTTTGGTAGAGGGGAAAGAATACTAGACCTTTTGGATTATATATATTCTTAGCTGAAAGGAATCTTAAAGATAATTGCAACTAACTTACATCATTTAACAGATGAGGAAACTGAGGACGAGAGATATAAAGGGCTTTGCATAGAGTCACAACTAAGTAAGAGTATGAGACAAAATTCAAACCCAGGATTTCCTGACTCTAAGTCCAGGGCTTCATCCACTACAGCAGAGTTATTAAATATGTGGCCTGGTCTTGAATGCTGACCAGATTAAAATGTAATTAGAGAATATTTAACAAAATAAATTAAAATGCAATAAAACATAAATAATATTAATATGTGGCTTTCTAAATTAATGTGTACCTTCAGAGATCCTTAGGTACCATTTGTTGGCTCTTGTTTTTATTTGAGTTTGAGACCACTGTACTACACAATGTTATGCAGAGTAATCAACCTGGAAAGATAGCTGAAGTCACCTTTGAAATTGCCTTAAATGTCAGATAGAAGAGTTTGTCCTTTAACATAAAGATAATGAGAAGTAGTTTGGCATCCTATGAAGGACAGATTAGAGAGATCAATTTGGAGATTATTGCACTAATGAAGGCAAGAGCTTATGATGACCTGGACTAGGGATGTGATGTGAGTAGAAAAAAGGGGATGGTTGGAAGAGATGTTTAGAAAATGCAATTGACAAGATTTAACAGCTCGTAAGTATGGGTAATGGAGTGAGATTGGAAGAATCAAGGATGGTTCCTATTTTGTAAAACTGGATTATGGGAAGACTTCAGATGCCGTCTATAGGGAAAAAAGAATTTAGGAGGAATTATAGAATAAGGATGAAAGATAATGAATTCTCCTATGTTGAATTTGACATGAATATGGGATATCCAGGTGGAGATGTCAAACAAGCAGTTAGAAAAATAGAAATGAAGCTCTGGAGAGAAACAGGGGCTAAGTAAATAAATTTGGGAGTCCTCTACATATAACTAGTTCAATCCATGGAAGGTGATAAGCTTGCCATGGGAAAGATTATAGAGGGGACAAGATAAGGCCTAAGGCCTAGGGCATAGTGTAATGGCAAGCAAAATGGGAATTTTTACTGTTCTTTGTTTGAATGGGGCAGGTAAAGCAGGATCTTTTTTGTCTTGGAGTGTTTCTCAGCACTAAGACAATTTAGAGTCATTGAATTGTGATACTGGTGGTTGAAGCTTTCCCACACTCTGGGTGTTAGTGATATCTCACACTCTAAATAGCAAGCCTTGAGCCCCCAGGGCCCTGAGAAGGGTATGTAAGATCTGAGGTTAGCGTTTTACTTTTGGGGGGTACACTTATTGAAAGTATATGGGTGACGAGACTGGGCAAGCCATTGAACCCGCCCCAACCCCAGCTTTGATAACCCATACAGATAGATGTTGGTGCTTCTCTGGTAACTATGAATTGTGATTTGAATCAGACAAGGTCTGTCAATGTTTGTAATTTCTGTATATATTTGCCTTGAAATTCAGGGGGCTGATCTTTTCCCCCTGAACTAAGTGAATGATATATGTATATTTAATTAAACTGAGATTGTTAACCCCTTAAAGTTGCTTTCTTTAGAAAAGTAGATCAAAGAATCTGTGTTAGCAGCCCTTCTGTGTGCTGGTTGTTGTTGGTCTTACATAGCAAGAGTAGCTGCCAGCCTCATTGTTGTTGCACATAGCTATACAAATGAATAGGATATGAATAATACAAAAGAATAAATATTTACTGAATACCTACTATGTGCCAGAAACTGTGCTAAGTACTAGGGATACAATTAATAAAAAGAAGAACAGTCTCTACCCTTAAGGAGCTTACAGTCTAATAGAGAGAGACAACATGCAAAAGAAGATAGGAAAATACCAGGGAAGGAGAGGAAGAAGTGGACATCAGTGGGGTTACCTGGTCCAGGGGCATTTTCAGAGGAGTAGATACAAAGAAGAATGATTTTAGAGTCCAATATATGTCCTCTTCAGAGGACTTTAGAACTCTACCTTCAAGCCTTCCAGAGGGGAAAGGAGGCAGTGGGAGGTGGTGCCAGTCAAGGCTTGAGTTAATAACATGGCGATGAGATTAGAAGTGATGAGCTTAACCTAGGAGGGGAATCTTGCAGAGCACCAGATTCAATGTAGAGAAAATGAACTTTCAAAGAAGACTCAGTAGAACCTTAGAGATAGAAAGAAATTTTACAGAGTGGGGTCATGAACATTCACAAAAAACTGAGTATCCAGCAGGAGGGGGTGGCCAATAGTGCCAAAAACTGCAGAGAGGTCAAGTAAGATGAAGACTGAGAAAAGGTCTTTGGATTTAACAGTTAGGTGACATAGTGGATAGCGCACTGGTTCTGGAGTTAGGAAGTCTGATTCAAATCCAGCCTGACACTTACTAGCTGTGTGACCCTGGGCAACTCACTTAACCCTGTTTACCTCAGTTCCTTATCTGCAAAATGAGCTGGAGAAGGAAATGGCAAAGCACTCCAATATCTTTACCAAGAAAGCCCCAAATGGGGTCACAAAGAGTTGGACATGAGTGAAACAAATGAACAACAACACACTATCTTAAATGCAGGTAATTGTTACTAAAATAACTAGAAGGATCTCATTATAATTGTCTCACTAGTAATGTTGCAAGAAGAAACACAAAGAGGAGCGAGGGAGAGAGAGAGACAGAGAGAGACAGAGAGAGAGACAGAGAGAAGGGAGGGAAGGAGGAAGGGAGAGAGAGAGAGAATTCCTTTGAGGTTTGCAAATCTCCCTAAATAATGAAAACGAGGCTCCATTGCAGTGAAAGATAGAAATACAGAGACAGAGGATAGAGAGACATACAGAAGAGAGAGACAGAGAAATACAAAGAGGCAGAAGGAGACAGAGATACAAATATATAGAGAGTTTAACAGATGCAGAAGGAAGAAACATCGAAGCTTTGGGGCAAAGGAGAGAGAAACACTTTGGTCTGACATGCCAAGCTGTGTTTACTAGTAATGAAGTTATTCAAGGACAAAGAATGTCACAGCTATCAGCCCTCAAATGGTCATTCTCTTTAAATTCAAATTCTCTTCAGTTCCTGTTTGATCTCTGAATTTTCAACTTCATCAGTCTCCACTACAGCTATAATTTTAATAATTATGTAAAACACAGAGCAATGGCCACTCATTAAGTGCTCTTTGGTTCTATTCCCAAGCCTATCCTATAGGCAAAAATGCACATTTCCTTTCTGGGTAATTTGTAGTTACCATGGAAAAATGTGAAATGCAACAATTTAAGAAGAAACCCATGACAGAAGTCATTGAAATGTTTATAGAATATAAACAGGTTAAAAATGTGCTAAGTCAGATGAACCCTCAGGCTACATTAAATACTATGCCCAGGAGTCTTCTCATACAGATCATATTGAAAACCTCAGGCTTTAATACACTCTCATGATTCTTATTACCATAATTTAATGATTTTATAAGAAGTCTTTAAAATTCTGAGTTTAATGTTTCACAATATAACTGCTTGCCATCAAATGAAATCACATTACATTAGAAAGCTACAGAATTGGCCCAACTGGGCCCATTTCAAAATATGCCTTATGAAATATCCCAGAGATAGGCAATGACTCCATTGTCATCAGCAATTCAGGTTTTTTAGCTGGGGATCTGTAAGAGGAAAGATGGATGACAATTTTCCTAATTTGGCTGCAGCAGAGATTCTACACTGACTGTTACCAGTTGGAGTTGGTGGTAGGCAAAAATTTTTCAGGCTTCCTCCCAATACCCCAAGGCAAGGGCATGCTTTAATTAGCCAAGTCCCAATGAAAACATAAAAGTCTAAATAAAGTTCTCTTGGTGATGTATCCTTTTCCCCACATTGTCATTGCAGTCTTTCTCTTGGCACCCAAAATCTCAACTCAAACAAAAAAAGTCCAAATAAAGTTCTCTTGGGGGTCTGTTCTCCCCACACTGTTCCAACCCCCACCCCTGCTTCCAAGTCCTGAGGGGTGACTGGGCAACAAAGCCAACAGGGTGGATTCCCTGGGGATCCAAGACACTTCCCCATTACCCTCCTCCCCCCACCACAGACAACTCTACCCCTCCCTCCTGGGTCCCAAAAAGTCCCAGGGAGGGCAGAAAAAAAGCACACTGAGCACCTTGCTGCAAAGTTTCCATCTTGTCCCAGGGCTGAATTCCATGCTCCTGGGTTCCTGATCATCCAGCTCCTGCTGGCTGCTCCTGGTGTCTGTCAGAATTCCAATGCAGGCAATTCCCTACCTTTGTGCTCACCTCACCAAAGTCAGCTCGAAGTCAGTTCATTGCTTTCCATCTCACCTTTCCAAAGTTCTCATGCAAGCAGTCTTCCACTCTGTCTGGGTCAATATGTCAGCAGCCACCATCTGCTTCTTCTCTTTCCTCACCAGATGCCCCCGCCAATTTTACACAACTGCCATTCTCCACTCCTGTTTCAAAACTCTACATACAATCGCAAGACTTTCACCCTTCCAACACAGTCCTCTGGAGCCAGGCTTATCAACTCAAGACCAAGCGCTCACTCTGGCCATCCCGACCTCCCCCAAGCCTCTGCTTGTTTTCCTCCCACAGCCTCTGCTCCAGCCTGTCTCCTCCGAAGTGCTAGTGGGGTAGGGAGGGAGAAGGAGAGGTTATCTCCCAGGATCCCTGCTCTGGGCTCCTGGGAAACCACTCTCATCACTGCCATTTGCCTGTTCTCTTTCAGGCCTTTGTTGCTCCTGGGACTCCACAGAACCATAGCCACCATAAGTACAAAGAGCAACCCAATAACTGGGAAACGTTCAACCATCTTCTCAGTACCCCCAAAACGCCATATTTCCTTTTAATCTGCAGATCCTGCTGACTATGCCATTTTGTAAAAAATAATGTGGTTAGCAGCTGTGGTGGCTGTGTAAAACCAACAGCAACCAGCACACAGAAGGTCTGCTAACACAGGTTCTTTTGATCTGCTTTATTAAGGAAAGTAATTTTAAGGGGTTAACAATCTCACTTTAATCAAACATACATGCATAAACTCACTTAATTCAGGAGGAAAAGCTAGCAACCTGAACTTCAGAGCAAATCCAAACAAATTACAAATAGAAACAATATAAACAGACCCAATCACAAATTCAGTTACCAGAGAAGAACCAATAGGTCTTGGTTTGCAAACCCAGGGATGGGGCAGTTACCACAGCTTGCCCAGAGTCACAGGCCACTCTTCCAGTCAGTGAGAGTCCTCAAAGGAAAAAATGCCAACCTCTGAGTTTATATACACTGTTCAGGGTCAAAGGGCATCACAACATGAGATTCAAACCCACATGGCCTAAAAGCTTCTGGCGTCACAAACATGTGACTCAATGCACATAAACTAGGCTTTCCCTTGAGGCAAGTAGATCATCAAAGACTCCTTATTTAATCAAAGAAACATAGGCCACACTGACCAAGGGCACTTGATTAAATAAGTGCTCCAAAAGAGAAAACATTAAAAAAAAGTCCCACCTTAATTACTGATACAAAAATAGATCCAAGAGAGATAATTTAAGAGTTATTGGACTACCTGAAAGCCATTATCAAAGAAAGAGGCTAAACAGCATTTTTTTAAAAAATTATCAAGGAAAACTGAAAGAAGCCACCAATCACCTCCTGAAAAAAGATCTCAAAATGAAAACTCCAAAGAATATTGTATCCAGATTCCAGAACTATCAAGTCAAGGAGAAACTACTGAAAGCAGCCAGAAACATTCAAATATTGAGATGCCACAGTCAGAATTACACAGGACTTGGCAGCTTCCACATTAAAGAATTGAAAGGCTTGGAATATGATATTCTGGAAGGTGAACGAACTTGGATTACAACAAAGAATCAACTACTTAGAAAAACTGAGCAAAATTTTCCAGGGGAAAAGATGGATATTCAATGAAATAGGGGACTTTCAAATTTTGCTGATGAAAAGACCAGAGCTGAACAGAAAATGTGACTTTCAAATACAAGACTCAAGAGAAGCATAAAAAGGTAAATAGTAAAGAAAAAAACATGTTGTTCAATAAGATTGAACTCTTTATATCCCTACAGAGAAAATGATTTTTGTAACTCTTGAGAACTGTATCTCTATTAGAGAAGTTAGAAAGAGTATATGTAGACAGAAAGTGTGGGTATAAATTGACTTTGACATAATGATATAAAAAAATTAAGGGACAAAAAAAGGAATGTACTGGGAGAAGAGGAAAGCAGGAGGTATAATAAGGTAAATTACATGACACAAAGAGGCACAAAAGACCTAACAGTAGAGGGGAAAAAGGGAAGAAGATGAGCACTGTTTGAAACTTACTCTAATTAGATTCGCTTCAAACAGGGAATAACATACACACTCACTTGGGTATAGAATTTTATTTTACCTTATAGGGAAGTAGGAGAGGAAAGAAAAGGGAAGGGAAAGCTGATAAAATAGAGGACAGGAATAGGAGGAGAAAACAAAAATAAAAGATGGGACCAATTGAGGGAGGTTGTGGTCAGAAGCAAAACACTGTCAAGGAGGGACAGGTGAAAGGAGAGAGAAAAGTATAAACAGGAGGAAACAGGATGAAGGCAAATACACAGTTAGTAATCATAACTGTGTATATGAATGGGATGTACCCTCCTATAAATTGGAAGCAGACAGAAGAGTGTATTAAAAACAGAATCCTACAATATGTTGTTTACAAGAAACACATCTGGAGCAGAGAGGTACACACAGAGTAAAGGTAAAAGGATGCATCAAAATATACTATGCTTCAGCTGAAGTGAAAAAAAAAAGCAGGAGTAGCAGCCTGATCTCAGACAAAGCAAAGGCAAAAATAGATCTAATTAAAAGATATAAGGAAGGAAACTACATCTTGCTAAAAGGTACCATAGACCATGAAATAATATAAATACTAAACATATATACCCCAAATGTTATAGTATTCAAATGCTTAGAGGAGAAGTTAAATGAGTTATAGGAAGAAATAGACAGCAAAACTATACTAGTGGGGGACCTCCACCTCCACCTCTCTGAACCAGATAAACCTAACCATAAAATAAATAAGAAAATGGTAAGGAGGTGATTACAATTTTAGAAAAGTTAGATATGGTTGACCTCTGGAGAAAACTTGAACAGAGATAGAAAGTAATATACCCTTTTCTCTGAAGTACATGGCACCTACACAAGAAAGTTACCATGTATTGGGGTATAAAATCCTCACAATCAAATACAGAAAGGAAGAAATATTAAATGCATGCTTTTCAGATTATGATGAATTAAAATTGCATGTAATGAAGGTCCATAGAAAGATAGACTAAATATTAATTGGAATATAAATAATCCAAACGTGAAGAAAGAGTGAGTCAAACAACAAATCAGAAACAATCAATTTCAACAGAGAGAAAAACAATAATGACACAGCATGCCAAAATTTATGGGATGCAGTCAAAGACATTCTTAAGGGAAATTTTATATCTCTAAATGCTTAAATGAATAAAAAGAGAGAAAAAGGAGATCAATGAATTCAGCATGCAACTAAAAAGCTAGAAAAAGAAAAAATTAAAATCTCCAATTGAATACCAAATTAGAAATTCTGAAAATCAAAGGAGAGGTTAATAAAATTTAAATGAAGAAAACTATTGAACTAATAAAGAAAACTAAAAGCTTTTTATGAAAACAGCAATAAAATATATAATCTTTGGTTAATTTGATGCATTGTATTGAAAACTGCCCATCTTTTCTTTGCTCCCTTGTAGGTTTTCTTTTGTTCTCTGCTGTGTACTTTATTTTGTTCTTTCCCCTCCTTTGCTCTTCTTCCTTCTCCCCCAGCAACAATTAAACTATATTTATGTATTGATATATACATACATGTATGCATATATACACATACATGAATATATGGACATATACTTTCCCTAAGAAATTCAACTCTTAATATTTGGTTTTATGTTTGTGTGTATCTCATTTCCTATCTCTCCTGATTCCTCTACTTTACTTCTACCTGCTGCTTTGACCTCCTATTACTTAGACTACCCTGCCCCAAATGATCCCTCCCTTATCCTTCAAGGATCGTTTTCTTATCCTCCCATTCCCATTAATCTAAACACCCTTCTATCTCTTCATTTAACCCATTCCTTCACTGTCCCCTCTAAAGATCTCTCCCTTATCCTCTCCCATCTCCCTAACCAATTAACATTTTCTTTCTTTCTAAATTTAGAAGACTTGTATACTCTTCTTCAACCCATTCCCAGTGAAAGTATGTTTCCAGAATTAACAGCCCTCCTTCCTCATCTAATTCTTCCTCCCAAATCTCATTTGTGTAAGATAATTACTCATTTCAGCTGTTCCTGGTTTTACGTTTTGAAGTCATACCATGCTCTGGTCTACTACAATCTTTCTTATGAACTACCCAATTAATAATAACAATCTTAGATATATGTTTTACATTTTACATGCATAAGAGGTAAACAGTCTGTCCTTATTGAGTCCCTTCTAATTGGCCTTTGGTAGGTACCTTATGTTTCTTTTGGCTCTTGTGTGTCAAATCTTCTATTAATTGCAGGGTTTTTTTAATAAAAAAAAAGTCTGACAATCCATTGAAAGTCTGATAATCCATTAAATTTCCATTTTTTTTTCATTCAGAATAATGCTTAGCTTTGCTGGGAATGATATTCAATATATAGTGTTCCAAGACTTGAAGTCTTTTAGTGTTGCCACTGCTAGGTCTTGTGTGATTCTAACTGTGGCACTACCATATGTAAATTTTTTTTTTCTTATTGCTCATAATATTTTGTCCTTGAGCTAGGGGTTTTGGAATTTGACTATAATATTCCTATGGGTTTTTCTCATAGGATCTCTTTCAGGTGGTGATTGCTGGATTTTTTCTATTTCTACTTTCTCCACTTGTTCTAATGCTTCAGGATAATTTTCTTTAATTATTTCTTGTATTATTATATCAAGATTCTTTTTCTGATCATAGCTTTCAGGCAATCCAATTATTTATTTATTTTTCTCTTCTTGATCTGTCCTCCAGGTCAGTTGTTTTCTTATGAAGTGTTTCACATTCTCTTCTATTTTTCTATTCTTTATATTTTGTTTTATTATTTCTTGATCTCTTATAACTTCCCTGGCTTTACCTTGACCAATTCTGATTTTCAAGGAATCATTTTATTCATTAAGATTCTGGATCTCCTTTTCTAATTGACTGGCTTTCTTTTCATAATCTCCTTGTTTTTCTTGGAGTTTTTTTTTTGTTTTTCTTCAAACTCTCTCATTTGTTTTTTAAAATCTTTTTAAAGTTCTATGAATTATTTTTGGGCAGGTGACTATTTTAGGTGACTCTTTGGAGGGTAGAAAAGGGTTTCTTTGCTTCAGTATCCTTCTCTGAAGATGAATCCCAGTCTTCTCTATTCTCATAGTTGAATTGGTGTAGGATGGTTGGATTCTTTCTCCTTTGCCTGTGCATTTTTAATAGCTTAATTTTTGTAATCACCTCTATTCCTGGGGTATGGGGGCTGGTGCTTCTGGCCTCAGATCCTCCTTCAGTTCTCCTCTCTGACCTTGATCCCAAACCAAAACTTCCAGCCTCCTGTAAGTGCCCACAGCTAGTGGTGTCCCCACCCCATTGTTTCTGCATTCACAGGGCTTGTCCTAGCTCCTTCTTACCCCACCACCTGTCTCTGCAGCCCAGATGGGTTTGGTGTTCCTTGTTAGCAGAGGTTCCCTCTATCTTCCTGGGTTCAGCCCAATTCCCTTCACTGTCCCAAGAGGAAAAGTCCCTGTGGCCAGGGCTGAAGCAGCCTTCCAACCCAGCTAACCCGAGAGCTTGCCACTTGTGGTTCAAGGGGACCTAGCCTGGAGGTGTTTACTCTTCACAAATCTAGTCCTGGGATTTTTCTTCAGAACTTTTCTGATTGTCCCAGGAGACCCCTGTTGTGCCCCTATTATTATTTATTTTTACTGCTCTATGTTCACCCTGAGGTGCTACTTCATCTCTTCTGTGGGGGAAAATCTCGAGAGCTTGGAATTTTCTGACCTCCTTTGCCATCTTCCCAGAATGCTCTTCAAGAAACGAGCTCTTTAAACATGAAGAAGGAATAGGCTTCCCCCAAAGATCATATCTAAAGTCAGAGTAGTAGAAAGGGTTCCTGTGAATAGTATAATATTGAAAAATTGTTTCCAAAGTAATGTTGGGTTTTTTTGACATAAAATGTGTTCATGGAAAAAAAATTGAGGAAATTGTGAAGCAAAATAGAGGAAGTAAAGATGATTTTCATGCCCAAAACCTACCAGACCTGTGTAATTTTAGTATATTAGTATTTAATATTTTAGCAGGGAAAATAATTCTAGTAAGAAAATGTTCTCATGAAAACAGAATTAAGAGTTTAGGGAATACCAGACTTCTATAAAAATGACTTTAAGAAATGTTGACTTAAAGGATAGTCCATCTTCCCTTTATTATTCCTATTCCATGAGCCTAATGCTTTGCATCTCACACATTTGCTTCAGCATACATATTATAGTGCTGTATGTCATGACTAATCTCAGTCTCATGCTCTTTATTCCTAGCAACAAACCATTTAGTATTTTATTTGATCCTTGTAAAATATTTTCATTCCATCATACATCACTTGTAATACTCAAGTAATGTCCCATAGGTGCCAAGATAAGTCCTTTCACACTGACTGAAGACTTAATTTAAAGTTCATCCAACATCTGCAAATCTTTTTTTATAGCCACAAGCAATTTTTAATGATATTTCAACATAAAATCTAATTGATATGCCTTTACCTTCTACATGTATGCTCTTATTTCAATATATAATATATAAGTACATATTTTTATATACACATGCATACATACATGCATTTCAAATTGTTTTAAATCTTTATCTTGTTTCTCTTATTTCAAATGTATTTGAAATGTATTTCTTCTTTCAAACATAAAACATACACATATATATGTTTGAAATAAGCGTATGTATGTACCTTCTATACTCACTCACATATATATAGATACATACCTTGTATATTTACATTCATGTCATATATATGAACATCTATAGAATATACATGTTTATTATATATACATATATAGTTAAAGTAAGATCATAAATATAGGTGTGTTTAATTTGTTTATTTCTAAACTATATATCAGAGCATGTTTAAAAAAATCAAAAAGCCATTTTCTTTGTTTTTGCATTTCTTCCTACTTGCATATCAGAATTCATTCTAGCATTGTTTTTTTGTGTCATGTGTGATTTTCCTTCACTCATTTTTTATTCCATTTTTCCAGTCTTCTCTTTTTATTTTATTATAAGACAATAAAGTAGAACCCAGTCTCTGCTTGCATGACTTGGATAAAACTGATGTTATTTCCTCCATGCCACACTCACTTCTATGCTTATAATTTCTCCTGTCCCCAATCTCAAACCTAAATTATTACAAATAGTAAGATCCTCTTTCATCTTCCTTTCCCTTCCATTTTTGTATTGCCCTATTTTTCTGGTGATTCTAAAGAAGGTACATTTGTATATAGGATTATATTATATTTAGAGCCAGAAGAGATGTAATAGACCAGTAAATCTAAACCTTCAGTTTTCATATAAGGAAATTGAAGCCCAAAAATGTTTACTAACTTATGTAAAATTGATGTTTAAGGCCAGTGTCTCTGATTGAAGAGTCAACATTCTTTTCATAAGACTACACTGCCTTGTTAGTTATCTTTCTCTATTTGACTACTTCAAGTATTTTTTTTTCATTTTCCCACATGCTTTGTACTTCAGCAATCACATTTCTGAGTGTATCAAACTTGGAGATTCTTTCAGGGCATTACCTATGAATTTTATTTATTTTTACTGCTCACTTTTCTATATTTCTGTGCATTTCTGTCTATGATTTATTGAGAAATGGCATCAAATTGTGTGTTTTCTCTTGCTTTTCAAGGAGCCTAGTGATTCTTAAATATTGGTTTTCATAGTAAATATCTCACATGTTTTCCTAATATTTTGTTTTTTCTTCTTTGCTTTCATCAATCATATTGTACTGTTGAATTTCTTAGCTATTTCCTATATTCTGTCTTTCAGCCTGTCCATAATTTAATATTTTCCAACTTCTAAGTTGTCTAAGTTCCAATTTTTTTTTCCTCAAGACATGTATTTTCACTCCTTATCTTTTAATATCTTTTTTTTCTCTTCATATCTTTTTAAAAACTATCAATCCACTCTTTACTATGTTAGGTGATACACACACACACACACACACACACACAACATTTCCTTAGTTTTGCCATTTGTGATGACTGTGAATAGCCCTCAACCACCACTATTGTCATAACCATCATTATTTCTTCCAAATTAGAGATTGCTTTTCCTGTCTTCTCAATTATTAGAAGCACTGCCATGTCAATCCCTTAGCCCAGGGCTTGAGGAGGGTAGAGAGCTCCTAGTAGTCCCACAGAAATATTGACTATGGTGTGAACTATGGGATCTAGCAACCTTTGATAATAATAGCTCCAAGGTTTTCCCCCTGCCATATGCTCCTGATGGCAAAAGGTTTCTTCTTGTCCTTTTCCATTCCCTGAAATACTTGGGAGAGTGGAAGTCAAGTTAAGATGAAAGTGGCTTTGCTCTTTTCATGCCTGGAGGGGGTAGAAGCAGAGTGCTCAGAATGATTTCCTACCTTTTAATGGAGCTAAAGTATAACAGATTTTGTTCCAGCCCCTATAGCTATAAATGAATCTAGCTATAAATGAATCTAGAGATTTGATTTGTGTGTTTCAAGTGTAAACAAAAAACTTGTAAACAAAAAAAAAAGAACCTTGCAAACTAAATATTGTCAGCTTTTGCTTTCTAACTCATTCTGCTATCCTATCCTGTTTTATGAGTAAGGTTTTTCCATTTCCATTCATAGTTTTAATTGTTAGTTCCACATTTTTCCTTTATTCCTTTTGTCTTATTATTTCTGTCTTTGCTACCACATCTCTCTGTAGTTACACAAGAATGAATTTGCCTGACACTTGTGATCTTGCAAGTGAAATGATCTGTTTTCCACAGTTTTATCTCATCTCTTTTTCTTACTTTATCCTAATCTCAAGTGTTTTTTTTCTTTTATCCCTTTCTTTTAATCCTCCCTTACATTCTTAATATTAAAATTTTGGTTTTATTTGCTTACAATTATTCTCTTATCTATCCTGTCTTCCCTCTTAGAACCTTTTCCCCACACCTTGTTTCTGTCCATTCCTATTTCCCTCTGAGTTTAATGTATTTCCATCCCAATATATCTATGTTTGTGTGGAGTGGGGCAGGGTGGGGGTTGTACATATGTTCAATAATCCTTTACTGATTTAAATTTTCTTCCATGGCTCTATTCTCTTCATCTTGTGAACCTCTATTATACAATAATAGCTTTTTTCTCTTTTTCTCCCTTCTTTTATTCCTTTTCTCTTCTATTCTTTACTTCTCTTAATACCATTAAAACAGAATTAGACCACATTATTTTTTTTCCTTTTTAACTGAAAGATATTAGAGTTTTGAGAAGACACTCCTGGTCAGCATTAATATGTAAAAAAACCCTTTTAATTATAAAAATGTGTATTTTACCATTTACATGTGTGATGTTCCAGCATTTCTATTTTCAAATGTCTACTTATTTTTTTAAAAATCAAGAATGTTTGGAAATGCTCAATTCCATTAAATATCCATTTTTCTTCCTCTCCAGGATTTTTCTTTGTTTTGTCAGAATGGTTTTCTTTGGTTTTAAACCTTTTAATCTACTTTTTAACACAGCATACCCCGAGTCCCATTGTCCTTTATAGTGGCAGCTACTAAGTCTTTAGTAATCATTATTGTGCCTTTTTGCTATTTTAACTGTTTTTCGGTTGTTGAAATGTTTTATCTTTTAATCAGATCCTCTACTTTTAGATTCTGATGTTTCTGGGAGTTTTCTTTTGAGGGTTTCTTTCTAGAGGTGATAGGTATGTTTCTTTCCACTTTCATTTTCTTCTCTGATTTTTATTTATGATTTCCCAAAATGTGGTGTCAAGATTTTTTTCCTGATCATAGTTTTCTGATGATCCAGTAATTCTTTGATTATGTCGCCTTGACCTGTCCTCCAGAAAATAATTGTGTGGTTCTCTAGAAATGTCATGCCAATTTTTTTTCCTTCTGTACTCTACCTTTATTCATCTCAGTTTACTTTTTTTCTACATTTTATCTATCTAAATTTATCTTTCTCTTTCTGTCACTCTCAGTGTCTGTCTATGTCACTTTGTCTCTGTCTCTCTATATCTGCATTTATGTTTCTTTCTCTCTATATGTCCTTCTATGTCTCTCCCTGTCTTTCTCTTTCCCAGCCCAAACAGAGCTGAAGCTGATACAGAACACAAGTAGTTCCCAGCTGTTTCCTTTCCCCCTCATCTTGAATGAGGTGGAAGTTTTGCAATAATAGTGTTCTGATCTCTTATCTCTTCCCATATTCCATAATCTCCATAATCCTGAATAAGGAATAGAAGCTGAAACAAGGGAAAAGTGGCCTCTTGGCCCTTCCTTTTCTCTTCAATCTTGCCTGGGTTAGAATCCAAGCTACAAAAGTGATCTAAGCACCTTAGTCAATCAATTAGTGAGCGTTTATTTAGAACCAGAAGATACAAGATACTGTGATACATGCTGCAGCTATGAATATATGCTGTCAAGTGCTTTAAATTATGTGAAAAGACAACATGTTCACATATAAATACAAGATAAATTCAGGGGAAAGCACTCTTAAATGGGAATGTCAGAAAAGGTCTAATGAAAGATGTGGCATTTGAGGTGAGCTTTGAGGGGAAACTAGGGTTTGTAAGTAGTAGAAATAAGGAAGGATGAAAGCATTATTTCAGATTAAGCTGCAGTAAACATAAACAAGACAGAAAGATATAACCAGGAAAATTACATTATGCTCAAAGGCACTATGATATCAATATTTAGTATACAGGGTGTTTTAAAAGTCTTAGCGCATTTAGTTTGTTCTACAATTTAATATAATTCAGGTTTTTGACTACTTTCTAGCTTACTAGTTCCTATAAGACATATTACAAACATGCCAGAAAGAAAGTGAACAAAATGCACAGACTTATAGAAAGTTAGAATTAGCAAAAGAAAAAAAAACCATGAAATTGTTTAGTCCAAACTTCACATTTATATTCAACAAATTTTATTAACACTTTGTATTTTTCCTTTACCTGTTTCCTAATGTGTGACCCCCAAACTCCCAGAGGGTCATGCCTTAGAAGAATGAAGAATACACACACAAACAGACACACACAAACACACACACACACACAATGTAAGTATGTATATAGTTAACAAAAACTACCCAAGACACCAACAAAACCTGATATTTTAAGCAATGTTCCATGCACACAGTCCTATGTATCTGCAAAGAAGAGCAGTAGGAGGTGCCTTCTCATAATATTTATTTAGGGTGGTCAAGCTTGGTCGTTGAAGTTTTTCAATTGATTGGCTATTGCTCTTTCCCCCTGCTGCCCTTTCTCCTTCCCCTAAAGTCACTGTACAGCATTGTTTTCCCACTTCTCCTTACTTCACTGTACCAGTTTATGTGTTTCTCGAACTTTTCTGTATTTATCATATTTATCTTTTCTTACAGCATAGTCATGTTCCAGTGTATTCATTTTCCATAACTTGTTTAGTCATTTCCCAAAGTACAATAATTTTGTTTCCTGTTCTTTGCTCCTACAAAGAGTGAGAAACCTCTCATTTCAGAGAACAGGAAGTGAGACCCTAATGATATGTGCGATATCATGTCAATATGTGAACATTTTGCTGATATCATTTATGCAAGTATTGCCTTCATTAGAACTATGGCAAACTATCCATCTATGGCAACCTATTCATGTCTTTAAATTAACAACAAAAAATTATCTATGCTTCTCCATAAATCTTCCAGATAAAATATACCCCAAATCATGGAAGCATTCACATAGGTCTTTTTATATTTGTTGGGCAGGGGTGGAACTTTCGCATTGTTCATTTATTATAACCTCTTTATATATTTGCTAAAAAACACATGACTATCCCACCTCACTTTTTGATTATTCATTTCTTCAAGTATATCTCTCATAATATCTCTTGAGCATAGATCATCCATGGAAATATATCACATGCCATTTCTACTCACTATGTGTGTGCATATTTTTTCACTTACCTTTCATTCTAAGAATGCAACTATAGAGCATCGCCAAGAAATATTTGTTTCAAGTATTAAAATAAATTCAAAAACATTTACAAAGTACCTACTATGTGCCAGAAACTGTGCTATGTTCTTTGGATACAAATAACAAAAAGAAAGCAGTTCCTCTCCTCAAGGAGTTTACAATATCCAATTCCATTACAATAAAGAAAGAAAACACACAAAAAGAAACTGAAAAGCAGAGATGTGAAGGGATAGACTGGTACCCAGCACCAGGGCATGATGTTCTTTGTAGTCAAAGACAAGTAGAGCTGCTGCTGAAAAATGAAAAGTTACCCTATTAAGATATCCTCCAGGATATTGGCAAACACTTAGCATACATTTTCCTATTTTCTGATGTAATGCCAATAATCAGAGAATCATTGAACAAATTTTTATCCATGGTCATGTTTGTCAAGGAATCTTTTTTGATCTCAGCTTAGCCATAAGACTCTTCTTGTTAGAATAGAACCTTTAAAAATGATTTTTTTTTCTCTGAGTCAAGCGTGTGTATGTATGTGTGTGTGTGAGTTATCTTAAAACTATAAATCACAATTTGACTTTATATTCTCCGCACTTTTTCAGTGTGACTTGAAGATAGACCTTGCTTTTGAAAAGCTCAGGTCCCCTCTATGTGAAGAAGAATCCTGTGAAGTAGGAATCTGCAGAGGGTTTAAGATCACACAATGAAATAATAGCAGAGCCAAGATTCATACAAGTTTCTTAACTCGGAATTGACTGTTCTTTCCACTATGCCACATGATACGAATTATTCCTTTCTACTAAAGAACAGTGAAAGATAACTGTGATTAATTCTTTTTTTCATCAACTAATTCTTTGTCCATACTTTATATCATTCTACATAATGTTGGCCCTGGCTAAAATAACAAAATCGATAAAGTTATTTTTTTTTCTCTGATGTTCCAATCCTTCCCCTTATGTACTTTTTTTCTATGGTCATGCCACCTCACCTAGAGTTATTAAAACTAATCTCAAGATTGGAAATTTCTATAGTTCATAATTCAATATAAATCTAATCTTACATTTAGAACTAGAAGGGACATTATATTTAATCCAGTTCAAAATTTTAGAGGGGAGAAAACTGAATTAGCACTCTTTCAATAACACCATGCTTCTTCAATTTTCTGATTAGTGATCCTAAAACTCTAGTATTTATGATAATAATCTTAATCCTAAAAACTAGACTAGCCCACGACCATCTTTCAACTTTCAACTCAGCAGCCTTCTTCACACAATGGCAGTGCCTCCACTTCTATGGATTCTTCCATAAATTGATGAGTTCTTCCCCCATGTCTTCATTGGAGGAAGCACTCTGTCAATTATGCTCTCATCAAACCGAGTAGCCCATGTTCCCTCGGATTTTTTCTATGTCTTCCCTCTTCCCACCTCCCCATCCCATTTCAGCTCTCTTTAATGCATTGTCTTCCCCAACTAGGATGTAAGCTCTATGATGACAGGAACTATCTTTATTTTTGCTTGTATCCCCAGCACTTAGCACAGTGGCTAAAATATAGTAAGTGCTTGATAAATCTCTCTCTCTCTCTCTCTCTCTCTCTCTCTCTCTCTCTCTCTCTCTCTCATTCCTTATGTGTGTCTATCTTTATCTCTGTGTATGTCTATCTATATCTCTTTTTTCTATTTCTATCTCTCTGTGTGTATCAATCTATTCCTATCTCTTTCTTTTTACTCTTTTTCTCTCTCTCTAATATTAAAAATTGCTAAAAAAAATCATTTTTAGATTGCACATATGAAGTGAAGAATGCACATCACTTACTATGTTCAGGACACCATCATAGGACCTAAGCTTACAAAAATGAAATGAGACAGTTATTGATCCTAAGGAGTTTCAGTCTAAAATATTGGTTTCCTTGTCTGTGACGGGGGTGGGGTTGCCAGTGGGGTGGGGTGGAGAGAAGAAGGGATAAGACAAAAATAACTAAATTAGAATGGCATAAGTGCAAGGAAAGACAAAGAGAAAAAGTTAGTAGAAATGTGAGGAGGGCAATGGATCTCTGATTCAGTTAAATAACTAGCATTCGGTAAGAACAACTTCCAGCAAAAGTATGGTAGGCAGGATTGGATAGTGGTGGTGAAGTGAATAGAGCATTAGACTTTGAGTCAGGAAGACCTAAATTCATATCCAGCCTTGGAAATTATGGACAAAACTATCAGCAAGTCACTTAATCTTTCTGTGCCTCAGTTTTCTCATCTGCAAAATGAGGGAGTGGAACAAAAATGTTCTTTCTAGCTATATATCTATGATCCTTTAAGACCTAGGGTAAGGTTAATTATGTGTCCATGGGCAAGTCACTTGTAGAATTGAATTTATTTTTAAAAAACAGTCTATCAACCAATGGACCTAGTTGGCCATCCTCTACTCGCAGATAAAATGTTGTGACCTAAGGCAGAATTGATAGAGCAGAACAAACTTTAGGATTTCTGAACCCCAAGAAAAATCAAATTTAACACAAGGAATTCAAAATTGTTTGGGTTTTTTAGTCACTGACTGAGACAAAGAATATCTGAGGGCAAAGGGCCAAATGAACTTCAAAACAAAATGCACTTCTGAATCTGTAGAAGGGCAGAGTTTAAACCTTGCTTTCAATGTTTCAGACCCTTAAGCTCTGACCATGAAAGGGTAGATAGTACTTGAGAAAACAAAAATAAAAGTTCTCACAGGCTAGAAGAATCTTTGCTGTCTCAAACCATATTTTATAGGAAGGTCTTCCCCACCCCTCTTAATTTTGGTGCCTTTCCTTTTCTAATTAATTCCCATTTATCCTTTATGTAGCTTGTTTGTACATATTTGTTCACTTGTTGCCTCCTCCATTAGATTGTAAGATCCTTAAAGGGAGGGATTATATTGTGTTTCTCTTTGTATCCCCAGCACTTAACACAGCACCTTATACATACCTGATATTGACTGACTAATGTGCCTGACACTTGTTTTCTCCATTCACTCCCTCAGAATGTCCCAATATTTCAGCTAGGCAGACTTATCTAACTCTTAGACCCATGCTGTTCCATTGTTTGTCAGTTGTGTCCCATTCTTTGTGACCCTGGTTGGGGTTTTCTTGGCAAAGATACAGGAATGCCTTGACATTTCCTTCTCCAACTCATTTTACAGATGAGGAAACTGAGGTAAGCAGGGCTAAGGGACTTTCCCAGGGTCATACAGCTAAGTACTGTCTGAGGCTGTATTTGAATACAGGAATACGAGTCTTCCTGATTCCAGTCCCAGCACTCTATCCCACTGTGCCATCTAGCTGCTCTTAGACCCATAGTGATGAATTTAACAATAGAGTTGCAGGACATTGGACTATATAAAATGCATTACTGCTGCTGCTGCTACTACTACTACTACTACTGTTTGTTAAGGCTTTTATTATTATTTCTTTGATGTAAAGCTAGTAAACATCACACTGGGTTCACCTAACCCAACCCCCTTATTTTACACATGAGGAAACTTAGAGAGGCTAAATAACTTTTTCAAGGTCACACAAGGAATAAGAGGCAAAGCTGGAATTTGAACTCAGATGTATAGCTCTCTTCCCACTGTGCTATATTGTTTTGATTACCAAAATAAACCTCTGGTCACTAATTACAAATAGCAATTAACTTCATACTGATTAGCCATACCAGGTCAGAAACAAATGACATGGAATCTCGTCACTGCAAGTCAGTCGTTGTACATTTATTAAGTGTCTGCTATGTGCCAGGCTTTATGCTAAGTACTGGAGCTTACAAAGAAAGGTAAAAGACAGCCCCTTCTCTCAGTAAGGGACCTAAGCAGTGTACATGTTCCATTCACTATGAAACATCAAAATCTCCTCTACATCTTCCTTGGCCAATAGTCATCCAGTCATTTTGGTAACACTTTCACTGGGTGATAGCTTCATAGTGACACTGGATTCAGTAATTATAGCTCATAATTCAGCTTTCCAACCCAGCCATAATACACATTGGCTTACTGATATAGTATAAATGGTAAAGGACAGAGAAGAAATGAATCACAGTGAATAGACCCCTTCCCTTGAAGTTAGTGAGTTTAGTCCACATTCTGCCTTTGACACATCCAACCTGTGAGATACTCTGGCAAGTCATTTCGCATCTTAGTGCTCCCAGGAAACTCTAAGTCTGTAGTTTTTCAGAAATGGTAATAGATAATTAGCAACTATGGAGAAAATTTTCTTAATTCTACTTTTATATAGTGCTTTGTGGTAGAATTTAAGTTCAAGCAACTTTTTTTCATAGTAGGATATATTTCTGCCAAACTTTTTTATGCAGTGTGTCCAAAAGTTTTAGTGCAGCTTTAAGCTAAATAACTGTAATAGCTTAAACTGCACTAAGATTTTTGGGATAGCCTGTGTATTCCAGGTATTAACTGACAGGACCAATAGCTATATTATTGGCAATGTTACTTGAGATTTTTTTTCTATAAAATTCTTAGAATTCAAGAGGCGTGATGACATCAAGAGTGTATACTCTAATGGGTTCTGCCATAATAAAATTTAAGCCAGATGTTTCCAGGCTATTAAAGTCAAAGTTGGAATGGCATAAGTAATTCAAAATTCAAGAGTCCCCAAGTGCAAGAGTTCCAAAGTTAAGACTCAGGCACTGATCTCCAAGAAAGATACTTCTTTAACAGCTCACTTCTGAGAGAAGGAGCAGATAAGACTTCCTCCACAGAGGAAATTCTTGTAGCTAAAGAATTAAACCCATGCTATGGGGAGCTAGAAGATCTTAACCTTGAGAGCCCTTCATAATATTGCTATAAGTTGCTTGGATAATACTGATCTAAGGAGAATGTGAATGGATGGTATTTATTCAGCAGTTCCACCAAGTATATGTCTCACAGGGAAAGGTATAATGTTCTATTTTGTTAGGTTTCTATATGTAATCACTCCTGGACTCAAGTAAGTCCTTTGAAATAAAGTCCGGCCCCATACTGAATACTCATTTTATACATTGAGTACCTTTCAGGAGACTTTGTTATACACATTGGTAAATACAATATAAACACAAATCATACATAAAATATATCTTAGAGACTTTCCTGGAGAAATCCAGTTCAGAGAAGAATGAGCCTAACAGAGAAATTGACTTCTTTCTCAGGTCAGACTCTCAGGACTGAACTAAGTCCCAGAACTTTCAAGCCTTAGGCCATGGATGACACAAATATTTGCAAATGGTTAATGTTATCTCTTACTTCAACTAATGGTTCCATTGGTTTCTGCAAATGGCAATCAGTTTCCAACTACAACAACAACAAAAAAGTAATTGGGCATGTAGTTTCTAACACAGACATATCTGTGAACAAAACTACCAGACTACCCCACTATAATTGACAATTCAATACTGATGGAACATCAAATACTTCCCTAGACTCTATCTCTAAATGCCTAAAGCTGTTGGATGTCTGTATGGATTTGCTTTCTTTGTCACCAATTACAAAGCACAGTAATAGAAAAACCTTTCTACCAAGGAGCCAGTGATTCCTCATCTCCCCTTTGCTCTGCTGTCTCTCAGTTTGATGTCTTCTCTCACAGATGCATATGAGCTCCAAAGGGAGCAAATTCCCTGACTCTCCATGCCACCTCAATCTTCTCAATCTTTCATCTTCCTGTTCCTGCTACTGTTTCTTTCATGTTACAAATTGGTCCACATCAGTTTTATA
This sequence comes from Trichosurus vulpecula, assembly GCF_011100635.1. NCBI lineage: Eukaryota > Metazoa > Chordata > Mammalia > Diprotodontia > Phalangeridae > Trichosurus > Trichosurus vulpecula. The sequence goes on from NC_050579.1 coordinate 198,311,961, forward strand.
AGATAAGGATAATGAATATTGATCACTCAGTTTGGTTCAAACAAAACATCTTCAGCAGGGGTCCAGTATAGAGAAAATTCACATGTAAAAAAAATGCAATACTAAACCCAGAAAAAAAGTCTAAAAACAACATTGTTAGATTTTGTAATGTCTCACAGAGAATGTAGCAATGAACATGCATTTATTAAGTGCTTACTATGTATCAGGCTCTGGGGATGCAAAGACAGAAATTAGGAAATGAAATAATCCAGCAGTTTATATCCTATTGTTGAGGACAGGGAATCATAGGTTTTTAAGTGTTTAGGGACCCCAAAATACTGATGCGCTAGGTCCTGCTGAATGAATTCCACTCAAGCCTTCTTTCAGCCAAAGAAAAACAAAGTTTATTAAAGATTTGCCATAATGGGTAAGCTCTTGGGGAGCCTGAGCATTTGTGATGCTAATGCCAGCAGGCCAGATTGAACCTTCAGCCTTTATAAACAGGCTAGATGGAATCTGAGCACCTTCATAGAGGCAAGATGGATCTTATATACAGAAAAGATTGTGGGAGGCATCAAGGGGTGGTCAAGTAATCTGGGGTGACTAGAGGAAGGGTTTAGCGAGGGTCTCGAGGAAGAGTCTAAGGAGGATCTCCATAGGACTGGGGTGACTAGAGGTCAGTTTCCAGGAACCAAGAGAATGAGATTTTGATAGGATCAAGAGTGGGAAGTAGCTAGAGGCAATCAGGAGGTAACAGACCAAACACAGCTAGGCTAGTTAAAGGGTAACAGAGATTTGGGCCTAGAGATAATGGAAGGCTTATGGCCTAAGGCAAAGGCCAGATGAAGTGGAAAGATTCAAGGAGAGTTTGAGGGGGCTCCCAGAGGCTGTACTGCATGACTATTACAAGAACTAGAACCTTATGAGGAGTGTGGACCTTGATTTTTTATTTATTCATTGGACAGCAATTTTCCATTTATTCGTTGACTAACCTCATATTTATTTTGACTCAGCTGTGTTCTGCCCCCAGTTCCATTTTTGTAAGGGAGAAGGTAAGCCTTGTAAATAGTCACCTTATTGGTCCTCTTATCCAAGGAGAGTAGTACATTGTATTGTACTGTGCAAGAAGCAATACAATTAATGCTTTCATTGGCCATGCATTTCTTATAAGAAAATGATGGAAGTGGCAAATATTAAATGGGAAGAAGGGGTTATTACTTTGTTAGTACTTGGTGGCAAGACTAAGGCATTTCTCCATCCCCCAGGTGCCTAAAATAGCATCACCAATAATAGTAAGCTTACATGCAATTCAACCACCCAAGTTATGTGCTTTATTCTCTTACAGAGGCTAAGACAACAATACCTGGCATAAAGAAGAAACTACAAGTCACTGGGGAAATCAAAGGATCAGATTTGATACAGTGATGCTGTTACTATTTTACCTAACCTTCCCCTGCCCCAGTCTAGATCTGTCATCAGGATAGGTAACTTTCTATGTGGAGACCATCTTCCTAAATGCAAATTATCAACTCATTTACCATTTGTAATCTTAGAGTTTCCTGAGTCACTAAAAGATTGGTTGACTGGGCCAAGGGTAACATGGTCTATTTATGTCAGAAGTGGGAATTGGACACAAGTCTCCACAACTCAATCCACTAAACTTCCTGAAACTTTAATTATTGTGTTCAATAAACAGTCAGCAGATGATAAGGAGTAAAGTGATTTATTAATTTTTTTTGGATATATTTGATGGACAAAGAAGTTGAAAAAAAACATCAAACGGCCTGCCAAAACTTATCCAGGAAATAAGTGGTTGAGCCAGGTTAGGTACCTGGTTCTCCTAATTCTAAGCCTGTTACTCTTTTTAGTGTATGACACTACTGTGATGTTAGCAAAGCAAGTATAATTCTCCAGAAAGAGGTGTGATGTCAAACAACATGAAATTATGATCTATTTAAAGACATCAACAAATTTAGAGCTAGAAAGCAACCTTAAAGATCAGGTATTTCCATTCCCTTTTTGCATTTGTCCTTTGTTTTCAAGGAGGACCGTGGCATCAGGGAAATGATGACATGACTTGCAGTTAACTTTCTCCTCCACAGCCATCTGGATCCAGTGATCAGATATGCAACAGGATGACTGGAAATGACTCAAGATGCAATGGGAGACCCTGGCCCTTTTAGGCTAAGGCCTTTTTCATGTACCTACTTAGAGTGAGGTAATGTCCATTCAGTGAATAGGCCTCTTTAAGAAGTGAGTCAAGGGGGGCAGCTAGGTGGCGCAGTGAGTAGAGCACCGGCCCTGGAGTCAGGAGGACCTGAGTTCAAATCCGGGCTCAGACACTTGACACCTGTGCTAGCTGTGTGACCTTGGGCAAGTCACTTAACCCCAATTGCCCTGCCAAAAAAAAAAAAGCAAAAAAAAAATTTAAAAAAAAAAAGAAGTGAGTCAAGGGATGGCCCCATTGAATTAGAAAAAAATCAAGCTGGGAGGGTAAGAACCTCAGAGTTGCTGTCCCAAAGAGAAACAGTTACCATTGATATTCACTCTAAGCCAGGAGGGCCCAAAATACATCCATTAAGGGGAGTTTAGGCAGTGACTTATTGTGGTCCAATCTCTCCCTTTTTTACACAGATGAGGAATGAGAAACCCAAAGAGGGGAGTAACTCACCCCCAGCCAAACAGGAATTAAATGTCAAAGCTAGGATTAAAAGATCTAGTAATCTTTTCCTGGTACCAGGCATTAGTACAATTTTTTTTGTTTTTTTTTTAATTAGATTTTTTATTTTTAGTTTACAACACTTAGTTTTACTTGTTCTTGAATTTCAAATTTTCTTCCCTTCCCTCCCCTCCCCCTCCCCCAAGATGGCATGCAGTCCGATGTAGATTCTACATAGACCTTTGCGTTAAACTTATTTACACAATAGTCAAGTTTCAAAGGAGAATTATGACCAATGGAATGAATCATGAGAGAGAAGAAATAAAACCCAAAAAAAGAGGGAAAAAAAGAGATTGAATAGTTTGCCTCAACCTGCATTCAGACTCCACAGATCTTTCTCTGGATGTAGCTAGCTTTTTCCATATTGAGTCCTTTGGAGCTGTCTTTGAGCCTTGTATTGCTAAGGACAGCCAAGTCTATCAAAGTTAGTCATTACAGAACCAATATGTCTGTGGTTGTGTATAATGTTCTGGTTCTGCTCCTCTCACTTAGCATCAGATCATGCAGGTCTTTACAGGTTATTATGAAGTCTGTATCTTCCCCAATTCTTATAGCACACTAGTATTCCATCACATTGATATACCACAACTTGTTCAGACATTCCCAAATTGAGGGGCATCCCCTTGATTTCCAATTTTTTGCTACTACAAAAAGAGCAGCTATAAATTTTTTTGTGCATACAGGTCCCTTTCCTACTTGTGTGATCTCTTTGGGAAACAGCCCTATAAGTGGTATTGCTGGGTCAAAGAGTATGCACATTTTATTGCCCTTTGGGCACAGTTCCAAATTGCTCTCCAAAAATGACTGGATCTGTTCACAACTCCACCAAGAATGTATTAATGTTCCAATTTTCCCACATCTTCTCCAGCATTTATCATTTTCCTGTTTTGTTATTTTAGCCAATCTGACAGGAGAGCTGTGGTACCTAAGAGTTGTTTTGATTTGCATTTCTCTAATCAATAGTGATTTAGAGCATTTTTCATATACCTATAGATATATTTAATTTCTTCCTCTGAAAACTACCTCTTCATATCCTTTGACCATTTATCAATTGGGGAATGACTTGTATTCCTATAAACTTGGCTCAGTTCCCTGTATATTTTAGAGATGAGGCCTTTATCAGAGACACTGGTAAAGATTTTCTCCCAATTTTCTGCTTCCCTCCTAATCTTTGTTGCATTGGCTTTTTTTTGAAAAACTTTTCAATTTAACATAATTAAAATTATCCATTTTGCATTTTGTAATGCTCTCTATCTCTCATTGGGTCATGAATTCTTCCCTTTCGCATAAATCTGATAGGTAAACTATTCCTTGCTCCCTCAAATTGCTTATAATATCAGTCTTTAATCCTAAATCATGAAACCATTTTGATCTTATTTTAGTATATGGTATAATGTATTGGTCTATGCCCAATTTCTGCTATACTGTTTTCCAATTTTCCCATCAGTTTTTGTGAAATAGTGAATTCTTAGCCCAGAAGCTGGATTCTTTGGGTTTATCAAAGAGTAGATTGCTATAGTCGTTGACTACTGCATCTTGTGTACCTAACCCATTCCATTGATCTACCACTCTGTTTCTTAGCCAGTACCAGGTAGTTTTGAGGACAGCTGCTTTGTAGTACAATTTAATATCTGGTATGGCTTGGCTACCTTCCCTAGCATTTCTTTTCATTAATTCCCTTGATATTCTGGACTTTTTGTTCTTCCAGATGAATTTTGTTATTATTTTATCCAGCTCGGTAAAATAATTTTTTGGTAGTTCGATTGGTATTGCACTGAATAAGTAAATTAATTTAGGTAAAATTGTCATTTTTATTATATTAACTCGGCTTAACCACGAGCAACTGATGTCATTCCATTTAATTAGATCTGACTTTATTTATGTGAGAAGTGTTTCATAATTGTGTTCATATAGGCCCTGGGTTTGTCTTGACAGGTAGACTCCCAAATATTTTATAGTGTCTACAGTAACTTTAAATAGAATTTCTCCTTCTATCTCTTGCTGTTGGGCATTGTTAGTAACATATAGGAATACTGAGGATTTATGTGGGTTTATTTTATATCCTGCAACTTTGACAAAGTTGTTTATTATTTCAAGTAGATTTTTACTTGAATCTCTAGGATTCTCTAAGTAAATCACCATACCATGTGCAAAAGGTGATAATTTAGTTTCTTCTTTGCCTATTCTAATTCCTTCAATTTCTTTTTCTTCTATTAATGCTAAAGGTAAAATTTCTAATACCAAATTGAATAAAAGGGGTGATAATGGATATCTTTGTTTCACCCCTGATCTTATTGGAAATGTATCTAGTTTGTCCCCATTACATATAATGTTGCTGATGGTTTTAGGTAGATGTTGTTTATAATTTTAGGGAAGACTCCATTTATTCCTATGCTTTATAGTGTTTTCAATAGGATGGGTGTTGTATTTTGTCAAAAACTTTTTCTGCATCTATTGAGATGATATGATTTCTGCTAGTTTTGTTATTGACATGATCAATTATGCTGATAGTTTTCCTAATATTGAACCAGCCTTGCATTTCTGGAATAAATCCTACCTGGTTGTAGTGTATTATTCTCCTAATAAGTCACCACAATATTTTGCTAATATTTTATTTAAAATTTTTGCATCAATATTCAATAAGGAAATTGATCTATAATTTTCTTTCTCTGTTTTGACTCTTCCTGGTTTAGATATTAGTACCATATTTGTATTTGGTAGGATTCCTTCTTCACCTATTTTCCCAAATAGTCTATAAAGTAGGGGAATTAATTGTTCTTTAAATGTTTGATAGAATTCACATGTAAAATCATCTGGCCCTGGAGATTTTTTTCCTAGGGAGTTCATTGATGGCTTGCTCAATTTCTTTTTCTGAGATGGGATTATTTAGGTAATTTACTTCCTCTTCTGTCAACCTGGGCAATTTGTATTTTTATAAATATTCTTCCATTTCCCTGAGGTTATCAAATTTACGTACATATGATTGGGCAAAATAATTCCTAATTATTGTTTTAATTTCCTCTTCATTGGAGGTGAATTCACCCTTTTCGTTTTTAATAATGGTAGTTTGGTTTTCTTCTTTCTTTCTTTTAATCAAATTGACCAACAGCTTATCATTTTTATTGTTTTTTTATAAAACCAGCTCTTAGTTTTATTTATTAGTTCAATAGTTTTCTTGATTTCAATTTTATTAGTGTCTCCTTTGATTTTCAGCATTTCTAATATGGTATTTAATTGGAGATTTTCAATTTGTTCTTTTTCTAGTTTTTTTCAGTTGCATGCCCATTTCACTGATGTCCTTTTTATCTATTTAATCACATAAGCATTTAGAAATATAAAACTTCCCCTAAGAACTGCTTTTGCTTCAACCCATAAGTTTTGGGCATTGTTAGTAATATATAGGAATCTCATATACAGAGTCGCATTATTGTCATTCTCTTGAATGAAGTTATTAATTGTTTCTCTGATTTGTTCTTTGGCCCACTCATTCTTCAGGATTAGGTTATTTAGTTTCCAAATAATTTTTAGTTTATCTTTCCATGGTCCTTTATTACAAATAACTTTATTGCGTCATGATCTGACAAGGATGCAATGACTATTTCAGCCTTTATGCACTGGACTGTGAGGTTTTTATGCCCTAGTACATGATCAGTTTTTGAGTATGTGCCATGTACTGCTGAGAAAAAAAGTATATTCCTTTTTATCTTCATTTAGTTTTCTCCAGAGATCTATCATATCTGCCTTTTCTAAAATTCTGTTCACCTTAACTTCTTTCTTGTTTATTTTGAGGTTAGATTTATCAAGTTCAGAGAGGGGGAGTTTGAGGTCCCCCACTAGTATGGTTTTGCTATCTATTTCTTCCTGTAACTCCCTTATGTTCTCCTCTAAAAATCTGCATGCTATACCACTTGGTGCATATATGTTAAATAATGATATTGCTTCATTGTCTATGGTGCCTTTTAATTGGATCTATCTTTGCTTTTGCTTTGTCTGAGATTAGGATTGCTACTCCTGCTTTTTTTTTTACTTTAGCTGAAGCACAACATATTCTGCTCCTACCTTTTACTTTTACCCTGTGTGTGTCCCCCTTTTTCAAATGTGTTTCTTGTAAACAACATATTGTAGGATTATGGTTTTTAATCCGTTGTGCTATCTGCCTCTGTTTTATGGGAGAGTTCATCCATTCACATTCACAGTTATGGTTACAAGCTGTCTTTTTCTCCATCCTGCCCCCCCCCCATTTATGCTTTTATTTCTCCCTCACCCCTTCTGCTCCTCAAAAGAGTTTTGCTTTTGACCACCACCTTCCTCAATTTACCCTCCCTCTTGATTTTCCTCCCTTAACTTACCCTTTTCCCCTCGTTACTTCTTCCCTCCCTTCTGACCACCTCCCCTCTCTTTTCTTTCCCCTTTCCCCTCCGCCTGTAGGACAAGTTTGATCTTGATATTTTTCAGAGTATGCTATTCCCTTCTTGAGCCAAATCTAATGAGAGTAAAGCTCATATACTACTCTTCTCCTTCCCATCTTTCCCTCTACTATAATGTGTTTTTGTGCCTCTTCATTTGATGTAATTTACCCTTTTCTACTGCCTCCTTACCTCTTCTCCCAGAACCCTCCCTTTACATCTCTTAATTATGTTTTTTTATCATTATATAAGTTACTTTATACTCACACCCACAGTCTATGTGTATCCCTTTCAGTTGTCATAATAACTGTACTATTCTTAAGATTAACAAACATATATATGTATATATATATACATATATATGTGTGTGTGTGTGTGTGTGTGTGTGTGTGTGTGTATAAAACATTTACAAAATGATATAATCCTATATAAAGATGTAAACAATTTGCCTTTATTGATTATGAAGGTTTGTGGGAGGGTTTTCACCTGTTTACCTTTTTACGTCTCGAGTTTTGTATTTGAAGATCAAATTTTCCATTGAGTTTTGGCTTTTTCATCAGGAAGGTCTGGAATTCCCTTATTTTGTTGAATGTCCATCTCCATGCCTGAAGAATTATGCTCAATTTTGCTGAGTAGTTGATCCTTGGTTGTAGTCCCAGCTCCTTTGCCCTTAGGAATATCATATTCCAATTTCTCCTGTCTTTTAATGTAGAGACTGAGAGATCCTGAGTGATCCTGACTGTAGTTCCACGATATTTGAATAGTTTCTTTTTGCCTGCTTGCAGTATTTTCTCCTTGGCTTTTTAATTCTGAAATTTGGCTATGATATTTCTTGGAGTTTTCAGTTTGGGATCTCTTTCAGGGGGTGATCAGTGGATTCCTTAAATGACTATTTCCCCCCCTGGCTCTAGAACCTCTGGGCAGTTATCTTTGATAGTTTCTTCGAAGATACTCTCCAGGCTCTTTTTTCATTGTGGATTTCCAGTACACCAATAATTCTTACATTGTCTGTCCTGGTTCTATTTTCCTGATCAGTTGTTTTTCCAGTGAGATATTTCAGCTTTTCTTCTATTTTTTCTTTCTTTACATTCTGTTTTACTACTTCTTGATGCCTCATAGAGTTATTAGCTTCCACTTGCTCAATTCTAATTTTTAATGAGTTGCCGTCTTCATTTTGCTTTTGAGTCTCCTTTTCCAATTGGTTGATTTTACCTTTCAGGGTGTCATTTTCCCTTTTTAGATTCTTAATCTCCATAATCATTTCACTGATTTTTAAAAGACTTGATTTCATCAGTGGTTTTTTTTCCATTTTTTTCCATTTTTTCTTTTACCTCCCTAATTTGGTTTTTAAAATCCTCCTTTAGCTCTTCCAGGAATGCTTTTTGAGCTTGAGACCAGTTCACATTGCCTTTTGAGGTATCAGATGTGGCTATAGTGTCAATGCTGTCCTCTTCTAAATTGGTATTTTGATCCCTGTCTCCAGAAAAAGAATCAATGGTCCTCCATTTTTTCATGTTCTTCTTCATGTTGGTTAGCTTTTTCCTGGCTTTACAATGGATTTCTGCTTTTGAGGCTCAGGGATCTCTGTCCCAGATTTCTTATTCTGGGAATTGTAAGCCTAGTTACTGGCTTTGTGTATTATGGCTTTTGGTTTCCTGAGGTGTGAGGGAGGGGTAGTCTGGCTGCCTGAAGTCTCTTCATCCCCTGGGGCTGCTCTCCAGCTCTGTTGTTCTCCATCAATGGTCTCAGCTGTTGTCTGTGCTAGTGTCTGCCACTTCCCCTGGCTGTGCAAAGGCATGTCTGGGTTCCTAGTGTTGACATTTGCTGGCTCTGCCCCTCTGGGACTCAGGAATTCCCAATGCTTGGCCACTGAAGCCCCACTTCTGTCTCCTCTATTCCAGCATTTTTCCCGAGGAATTCTTTGGGTCAATGAGGGAGTGAGGGAGGGAAGACAGCAGTTCACCAGGCCATTATGTGTCCCGGAAGTTCAAGAAGCTGTGTTTCAAACCTTTGGGCTCCAAACCTCAAGACTAGGTGTCTCATGGCCACAAGCTTGTGCTGCTGCCTTTCATTGCTTTGACAGACTCCCATCCTGTGGAGACCTGGGGATCTCCACCGGTTTCAGGCACCCAACTTTCTCCCAGCCTGGGTTGCTGGCTGGTTTCTGCAGCTGCTTCTGCTTTGGTGCTGTCTGGAGCAGCTCAACACACCAGGCACTCTCCCAGCCTACAGATCCATCCCATTGACCTTTAGGACTCTTTTGGCTTGGAAATTTGCCCCACTCAGTCTCCTAGTGGGTTCTAACTCTCTCAGATCTTCTCAGATTCACTTTTTTAGAGGTATCTGATAGAACTTGTGAGAGAGCTCCAGTAAGATTCTGTTTTCATGTGGCCATCTTGGTTTCACTCCTGCAATTTTCAAATATTAGGAAAGAGTTCATGGATAAAGAGAATAAATGTAATGATTGCAAATGCTGGTTCTTTAGATTTCAGGGTGAAAACAGTTAGCGCTAAAACAGTTGAAATTATGATGGTGTTTGTTTTGGTGGTTGTGCCGGACCTAACTCACCCCAGACTTCCTGTACCTTGGGGTCAATGCTGGAATGAAATGGTCCATTCAGATCTTTCAACAACAAACAAAAAGAGATTTAATTAGCCATTGCAGGGGAAAGAGATTCAACTAAGAATGGCAATGATGACCTCATCAGTTGTTTCAGTTGAGTTCCCAGGCCTCTGAATTTTCCATACTGCTCTAAAAGCTTAGCTCAAAGAGAAACGAAAGCAATTAATGGCTGTTTTTAATGCAGATGAAGATGAAGTGATGTCAATAACTGTAGCCTGAGCCAACCAAATCTCAATGATGGCTTCATTACCTTTTAAATAAAAAAAAAGAACTTTAGCTTGAATGGAGGTAGGGGGTACAAGGCTTCTTACACTTTTTCTACTCCTTTTCCTACTCTTGATTCCTTTTTGTGTTTCCTTGGAATTGCATGGCCTTGAGGGCATGTGCAGTACAAAGTGTACATGCTTTGTGTTCAGGACCATGGCAGCAGTGAAGTTGTGAGATGCAACAGGTGCAAGCACTGCCAGAAACACCTCAGATTCTTTACATGTTTGATTTTTAATTAATTTCCAGTTATTATGTGTTCAGAAATCTTTCACTGTTGCCAAAGTTTTCGTGACCCCATATAGGTCACCTACTGAATGCCTTTAGGACTGATACCAATACTGGACAACCCTAACTTAAAGAATGTACAAAAACCTAATATAGGTCCCATACTGAAGGAGGAAAAGAAAAATAAAAACAGAAAGGTAACAAAATGAATGATATTACAGCCACATGAATGAGTGATTGAATATGGGAAAACAAAGACCAAAATTTTTAGACTTCCCCAGGCTCCTCAACAAAGGAACAAGTCCTGGATCTAAACAATATGGTCCACCTACTGGGTGATACCAAAACTTTGCAGTACACATTGAGTCTGTTATTGTAAAGAGGAACAGCATCAGGAATATCATGGCTGCAATGAAGATAAGGATACTTCACACTGCATCATCACTGATCTTCATTGTGGGTTATGAAGAATTGCCCTGTACCACCACTCACTCAGGTGTTCTCTAGACCATCAGCCAAGACATCCCTGCTCCAGAACTGGGGGAGATACCAAATCTTTGCCTCTAAGAAACTGCCCCTCTTTTTCTGCCAGGGCTAATTAGACACCTTCTCTTTTTATTTGCCTTGTTGTCAGAAAGCAAGACACTTTTAAACAATGCAAACCGTTGGCCATCCTAGCATTCCTGAAAAAGGGGTTATTTAGTGACCACTGGGAGTTGTATGGGCAGCAGTGTGAAGAGACCAAAGGGCTACATGGAGCCTAACTTTGATACTATCCATGACAGTGTTTAATGGGATGAGCCCATTCTTCTGTCAAATCTGATGGTGTAGGGCTGCCACTGCCACTGGGGTCATCTCCACCTGCACTGTTCCCTTAATATCTGAACCTGACTCTGGCATGTTATCATGGGACATAAAGCAAAAATGTACAATGAAAATGAGAGGAAAAAATCAAAGTCCTCTGTGACAGTTCATGTGACCTATTTGTCATGTGCAAAGAATCATCATTTCTGACAACCAAGGGTCAGGTTCCTGGGGACTGAGCTGTGCAGGGTACAGTGGTCCTTACTGAAAATTCTAGACACAGAGAGAAAGAGACTAAGACAGACACAGACAGACAGACAGAGACAGAGAAACAGATACAATTCAGTTTTCACTCGTGAACTCATAGTGAGAATAGAAGTTGATTCTCTTTCTAAACTTCTTAAACTAATGCAGCCTATATCACTCAATAAAATGCTGAATACTTGTCAATAGACATGTGGTTTCAACCACACCAGTCAAAACTCTCTAGACTTCTGGGGACAATTTCCTCAAGGTTTTTATAATGTTATTCTCTCCTGGTTCTTCTCCTACCTACCTGACTGCTCCTCAATTTTCTTTGCTGGAGTCTCCTGCAGGTCACACATACCAAGTATGTATTCCACAGAGCTTTGTCCTGGGCTCTCTGCTCCTCTCCTTCTATACTATTTTATCAGTTCCTGTGGATTCCATTATTATCTCTATGCTAATGACTGTCAGATCTACTTATCCATCCCTAACCTCTAACCTCTGCTGCAAGCCTTGAATCTTTAACAGCCTATTGGAAATTGCAAACTGAATGTCCTGTAAACATTTTAAACTCAAATAGTACAAAACTGAATCCATTATTTTTCCACCAAACCTTCCCCACTTCCAAACTTCTTTATTACAGTTGAGGTCACCAACATCTTCTCAGTCACTAGGTTGTGCAACACAGCTAATGCTGAAATTTCTTTTAATTGACTCTAAGTGTTTGGAATGGGTTTTGTCTTTATTTTGTTCTCAATTGGAGGGTAGAGAAGCAAATGAGAAGGCAGATTTTTGCTGATTAAAACAAAGTCTTTTTTTAAGCCTACCTTCCACAGAAAGTTTTTTCCCAATCTAGAAGCTTCCTTCTTTGTTATTTCCAACTAATCCTGTATAAAGCTTATTTATACATAAGTGTTTGTATATTGTCTCCCTCACCCACTCCCCATTAGGCTGTGAGATTCTTGAGAGCAGAAACTCCCTTAGCACATCATAAGAGCTAAATAAGTGTTTATTGACTGACTTGCTTTCAAGTACTCTCAACACGGTCCACCTGACAAGGCTTCCAATAACCTTCTAAATGTCAGATAAAATATTCTATCAAGTTTCTTCAGCACAGTTTTTCAAAAGATACCAAAATTAGAGACCAAGGTAGGAAAGTCAGTCATGGCAAAGGCCTAAGCCAAAGCTTAAGAATTGGTCATTTGCCTGATAGTTGAAGTTTATATTGGAATGAAATGACTCAACCCATAGCTCATTGAACAGTAAACCAAAAGAAGATATTTAATTGGCCACAGGAGTGGAAGGATATTCAACAAGGATATTCACCAAGGACAATAGGAATTGATTTCGTTGAGCTAAGATCTTCTGTCTCTGAGTTGTCCATCAAAGTCTACCACCCAAACCTCTAAGAGAGCCTAGAGTTCCTCATGATTATTTTTTACCCAGGCAAAAGAGCAGTGATGTCAACAGTCTGTACTATTAGACCCTTGAATTAATCAGATCTCAAGGATAGTTTGAATGTCTTTAAAATTAGCCTAATTTGAATGGGAGGTAAGAATTCCTTATGGTGGAATACTAATAAAGCTGCCCCGCCCACCAGCTCCAGTATTCTAACTTCATTATAGGCCTCACTGAACAGCAGGCCCACTTCCCCTACCTAGCCACTCATACCCTCCCCACCCACAAACACACACTCAATACTCAATATTCATTACCTAGTAAATTGCCAATAGGCGTTTAATTTCAACTACATCAATCAATCAATCAATCACTATATATATATATGTATATATATATATATATGTATACATATGTACATATATATGCATATATATGTAGTCTGAGAGTGCATGAGGCTGATAGAATTTAAGTGATGAATGAAAATCCTGAGAGATAGAGTTCCTCAGTAATTAATCAATTTATTAATTAGGCTAGCTAATAATTAATGATCATTGGTTTCTCTAGATAACCAAAGACACCTAATGGAGATATTGTGGATGCCTTAGAAAAGGGGATGACCCTGACAGGTGAAAATCAACCCTGATTAGTGAACAGTTAATGAGGGGGGTAGGCTAAAAGTCTTCACCTTTCCTGCTGAGAATGAGGCTTGATCATGTGACTCAGCCACCTCAAGCAATCTGGACAGAGAAATCCATCTGTACCCAGACCACTCTGGTTGGCTTTTCCTTCATGAGCTGGGTTACCCTAAACTCCAATGGAGGGGTGCAAGCACATGGGCTTAATGTCTTAGGGCTATAATTTAGCTAGATTATATTTGGTTTACACTCCAAACAGAAGTAACGTCTTCTAGTTTGGTGGGGTCCTGCCCGAGACTGCTGAGTATGTTCCCAGAGGATTTGGGAAATCTCATCTCTCAGATTTGTCCTTCAGAGACTGGCTGTATGACCTGCAGGGTCTGGTCCATGAATGAGGAAATAAAGAGAAAAAAAACCTCAATCCTAATTTAATAACTAGTTATTAATATAATAGAAAAATAATCACTTCTCTCAGAAGGAATTTTTGAACGAGGTTTTCCTGATTTCAAAATTGGCACTCCATGCACTTTAACTGCCTCTCACAATGCTTGCAACATATAGGTATTATTATCCCCATTCTACAGGTGAGAAAAATAAGGATGAGGATCTATTAGTGACAACCAGTGTCACACAGCACTAATATAAGTGGCAGAATTTGGATCATAGATTTAAATATGTATAACTAGAAGAGATCTTAGAAGTCTTCTAGTTTACCATCTTTGTTATGCAGATGAGTAAACAGAGGCCAGAAGATCCCAGATTTCTCCAAGGTCACACAGTAAGTGTCAGATTTGGGATTTGGTCCAGGCCTTTCGACTCAAAATATCTCACTGGCCATTTTACCATCCAAACCCTTCCCATATACTTCCAGACCCAGAGTCTATATATCTATATATCCTATATATGGCAACATCCTTAAGATGACATCTCTCACTGATTTCTCTTTTTAATAAAGTACAATTCAGTACTTTATTTTTGTCTGTTTTATATATATATATATATATGTGTGTGTGTGTGTGTGTGTGTGTGTGTGTGTGTGTGTGTGCATGCATGTGTGTGTATATATATATATTATATATGTATATATATATAATATATATATTATCTCTCTAATCAGAGTGTGTTTCCTATAAACAAGTATTATACTTTAAAAACACTTACAATTTCATAATTTTAGGAGGTCCTGGTGAGAAAGTTCCTATACCATTGTAGGTCAACACTTGCTATGTAACGTGTATTATGTATTAGAGACTATTAGAGTACTAATACTAATACTCTCTATCCATTAGAGAATAGCCTGACAACCTTTATTGGTTAAGTGACTTGACCAAAGTCACCCAATGGGTATGTGTCAGAAATGGTACTTGAACCCAGCCCTTCTAGAACTTAGATCAGTTCTCTATTCACTGTGCTACGCTGTCTCTCTGGGAGCCTGAGTACCCTGTGGGTGCTTAATAAGTGTTGGTTGACTTGAGAAAGCAGCTACATTGAGTTTTGAAAGTCTGCCATGTTGTCAGCTCTTTTCAAAGCTGAACCCCATTTGTAAAGCTTTTCTATGAATTAGGAGGATCTTTGGAAAGTGTTTTGTAATGGGATTGAAAAGGCATTTTCAAATGGAAAACCTCTTAGAAGAGGAAACTGTTCTTATTCAGTGTAATGCATGAGAAGGGGAATGAAGAATATCCAAAAGAAAAAAAAGACCATATCCTGACTGAGTGCAATTCTATGGCAAAAATAATGGTTCTCTAGGAACAGAGAACATTACAAAACCTCAAAACAGGCTGCCAAGAAGCCTGATGTGTGACAATGCCTGCTAATGGAGAGGCTGATGCTGGCGGCTCATGTGAGCTTGGGAGTTCTGATTGGGTGTTCTGGATGAATATGGTGGCCAGAGCAGGGGTGTGGTGAAAGGAGTCTTATGAGAGATCAACCACCAACTGGCTCCAGCTAGAAACAAAACAGGTCAAATCTTCTTGGTTGATCAGGAATGGGGTTGGGCCCATGAATGGCCTAGGATCACATTGCTAATAAATGTCTGAGGTCAGATTTGAACTTCCGTCTTTCTGAATCCATGCCTAGTACTCTATCTACTTTGCCACTCAGCTGCCTTTGAAACTATCAGGTCTATGCATGTGAAAAGATAGTCACCAAAGGACCAAAATAGCTCTAAGGATCATGGGCCCTTGTGACGGAGAGAAGTGCCAAGTATGCATTCTACAAAAGTCACTGGTTCTCAGAGCCCAGCAGAAAGCTACACCTAGGACAAGTGGTTTGGTTTTTTTAATCTGGGGCCTCTGAATTTAAAAATAAAAAAATTGGATAACTCAATTTCACTATAATTGGTTTCTTTTGGAATCTTATGTATTTTATTTTATTCATTTTGACTTTCTAAGCTCAATTATGCAAACTATAATAATTACAATAATGGAAGTAGTAGTAACAAGAATAATAGCATTTATATAGCACTTTAAAGTTTGTGAAATGCTTTACAAATATTATCTAATCTGGACCACATTGTGCACCAATGGATAAACATTAAGCCAGTTCAGGATTTATATCATTCTATCATCATAGGAGCTATGTGGTTCAGCGGATAGAGCGTTGGGTCTGGAGTCAGGAAGAACTGAGGTCAAATCCAGCCTCAGACACTTCCTAGCCATGTGACCCTGGGCAAGTCACTTAGCCTCTGTTTGCCTTAATCCACTGGAGAAGGAAATGGCAAACCACTCCAGTATCTTTGCCAAGAAAACCCCATGGACAGTATGGTCCATGAGGTCACAAAGAGTTGGACATGACTAAACAACTGAACAATAGCAGCATCAGACCGGAGAATTGTTGAATTCAGTGGTAAAGGGATCCTTAGAAGGAATTGCTCTGGGGGGTAGGGTGGTATGGGGTTCTTCTCTCCTACCCCAAATGATCAGAAAATGACCTTGTGAACCTCAAAATGTCAGAAAATCTGTAGTTCTCGTAGGCATTGGTAGCAGTGTTCCCAAAGCAGTAGTGACTGACATGTCTCTGTATCCTCATCTAGAACATATCCTTAGGTGTCCCTCAGGTTTCTGTTCTGAGCCCTTTTCTCTTCTCCTTCTATACTATTTCACTTGGTGATCTCCTCAGCTCCCATGAATTCAATTACCATCACTATGAAAATAATTCTCAGATGTACTTATCTTACCCCAGCCTCTCTGCTCACCTTAAATCTTGCTTCTCCAACTGCCTTTCAGATGTCTCCACCTGGAAGTCCAATAGACATCTTAAACTAAACATGGTCAAAACAGAATTCATTATCTTTCCCCCTAAACCCACCAACACCACTATCTTTATTACCATAGGGGCAATATCACACCCTTAGTCCTTCAAGCTCGAAATCTAGTAGTGGTTCTGGAGTCTTCATTATCTTTCACCATCACCACCACCACCACCCCATATCCAATCTGTTGCCTAGTGTTGTCAATTTAACCTTTAAAACACCTCTCACATATGCCCCCTTCTCTCCTCTGACACTGCCACCACTCTAGCACAGGCCCTCAGTATCTTATGGCTGGCCTATTGCAATAGCCTGCTAGAGGGTCTGCCTGCCTCAAGTCTTTCTCCACTCCAATCTATCTTCTGTTCAGCTACTAAAGTAATTTTCCTAAAGTGCAGATCCAATAAGGTCACCCTTCTACTCAATAAATTCCAGTGGTTCTCTATTGCCTCCAGGATTATATATAAAGTTCTTTGCTTGGAATTCAAAGCCCTTAAAATTCTAGCTCCTATATTTTCAGTCTTCTTACACCTTACTACCCCCAAACATTCTTTAACCTGTTGACACTGATTTCCTTGCCATCTGGGAGGGACTATCTTTTGCCTCTTTTTATCCCCAGTGGTTAGCACAGTGCCTGACACACAGTAACTACTTAATAAATATTGATTGATTGATTGCTTTGGAATCTGATAGAGTAGTCAAACCAAGAAAAGAGAACTCGGTGCCCTACAAGGGAATTAACCCTCAGAGTACACAAAGAGCTTTACTTAAGTAAAACTTCATAAGAATTCCAGGAAAGGAGAAAAGAATTTCTGGTAATCAGGAGTTGCGGGTGAATACTTTGACCATACTCAGTATAAATTTGAGTCTAATATTCTCAGGCATCTTATTGCATAATGGGAGAGTATGCCCTCATTTGGGGTGGAGCAAGGATGAAGGGTTATAATGAATGCCCTTGTCATAATTGTCTAGTAAATACTCTTTTGAAAAGCTAATTAAGTCTGGCTGATAATCAGTAGAGAATAAGCCAATGGAGACTATGAGTGACAATACTTTAAATCTTCATGGATACCCCCACACCCACTACCTAGAAAGTTGAGTTAGGTGTGGGGACCCAAGCTGCCATTGGGAGGAGGAATAGAAGAGGTACTATATATGAAAGGGAGTTTGGACTAGGAGGCCTCTAAGGCCCCTTCTAGATCCAAATATATATGATATGTATGATCTTATTAGTTGTGTGACCTTATATAAGAAATTGAGATTCAGAAAACCATCTTTCTCAAACTCTGTTTCTTCATTATTAAAATGAAGTTGAGATTCTAGCTCCAACATTCTGACAACCTAAGTTAAGCTTAGTTATCTTGCATTCATTATTTCAACTCTCCCCTCCCCCTTTAGATCTTAGGAACAATTTTAATGTTGCCACCTATGCTCTGCACCAAACATGTAGCTCTTTTCTTCTATCGGCATATAGATATAATTCCTTTAGGCTCTGCAATCCTAGTTTTCTTCAGCTTTGGGAAATGAAATTATTAAATTAACATGGATTGTAGTCATCTCTCAAGGTCTAATCAGTGTATGGAGGAGGTTCCCTGTCTCCAGTTACCACAGTTTCAAGACAAGCATGGAAAGAACAAGAAGTATCAGCTTGTAGGCTCAGGCCTTTTGTAACCCCAGCCTGTGCAATTAAAAAGCTTAAATGGAGGAAAATGCTGAAAAATAAACTCTTGTTTTGTCAATTCCCATCTTGAAACTTTCAGTAAATGCATGTTCTTTCTTTAGGAAAATCAGTGCCTATTATCCCTTGGTTAATTAGTGACCCTATTTTCAAAACTGAGGAAATCTGTTTTTAAAGGAGGAAAAAAAGAAGCAAGATTTTTCACTTTTGCAGCATTATTCATATTTGAAAGTGTAATGTTAATTCAATGAACAGGGAAAAGGGACCAGTGAGTCCTTTTGAAGACTATGACAGTTGATTGCTACAAAGAAAAATATTTGAGCATGCTGCCAAAGATGTTCAGGTGGCATTGAAATTAATGAAGCAAATTAAAATCACTATTTGATGATCCAGAACATGGGGGCTAAAAGCAAATACAAGCAGAGTAACTTGAAAAGGTCTCTGTGTTCAAAGTCAAAGGAAATGGGTTCAAATGCTGGGCCACTGTTTAATAACTGTGTGATGTTGGGTATTTCTGGGCGTCAAGTCCACCTACTGCATGGTGAGGACGCTAGAATAGATGACCTTTACAATCCCTTCCAGTTCTATCTATAATCAACTAAGTCAACTAAGGCTTATTTATTTTCTGTATTCATCAGTTTGGGGATATAAACTATAATAATGATAATGATAGTGATAAGTGTATATCACGTTGCCCTTCTTCCATTTGTTTCCTTATGTATTTTTAATGTTATGTTACATTTTTCTAGATGCCAAGGTTATTGAAACTGATTTTGGGAGGAAATGCAAAATTCAAAACAATAGGGAAGAATATAAGATTCCAGCTGCTAAAAATCTCAAGGTCAAATGTTGTGAAATATGATAAAGTATCTTGGGATATACAGTTACCTCTTCATCACGATCTCCTTAACTCTGAAGAATATGAAGAATTTTCACATGAAATAAATGGTGAGAGGACTTGGACTGAGCAGTGCTTTTGTCTCCAGGACAATAACAATGGACCTTGGGAAGGTCACTCTCTCCCAAGAAGGAGACACCATAGAATAGAGGATAGAAAAGGGTCTGAGAATAATCTCAAGAGCAGCATCGCCAAGAGCAGAGGTTGAAATGTGTTTCTCTATTCTAGTCCATCAAAAGAGAAATGAAAACATTTGAGTTAATAAGAAAGAAAGAAAGAAAGAAAGAAAGAAAGAAAGAAGGAAAGAAAGAAGAAAAGAAAGAAAGAAAAGAAAGAAAGAGAGAAAGAAAGAAGAAAAAAAAAGGAAGGAAGGAAGGAAGGGAGGGAGGAAGGAAAATAGATAGATAGAGAGACAGACAGATAGATAGGTAGGTAGGTAGGTAGATACTGCTCCTTACAATTGCAGCCTGTGGAGTCAGAGCTCTGGTAGAAGCAGATGCATTACTGGGTAACATGGAAGAGTTGAACTAGTACTTATCTTCCCTCCCCTTTCCCCATTTTGTGGTTATTGTTCAGTAGGTCCAGGCATGTCCAACACTTTGTGGCCCCAGTTGGGGTTTTCTTAGCAGAGATACTGGAGTGGGTTGCCATTTCCTTTTTCAGCTCATTTTACAGATGAGGAAACTGAGCCAAAGAGGGTTAAGTGACATTTCTAGGGTCACAGCTACTAAGTGGCTGAGGCTGGATTTGAACTTAGGAAGATAAGTCTTCCTGACTCCAGGCTCTGTGCCCTATCCACCATGCCCCTTTCTCTCTTTTAGTTGGGTGCGAATTTCATCTTCCCTAAATATGTTCCCTTATTATATTCTAATTTTCTCTTTCTTTTTTTTCTTTCTTTCTTCCTTTCTTTCTTTCCCTTTCTTTCTTCCTTCCTTCTTTCCTTTCTTTCTTTCTTTCTTTCTTTCTTTCTTTCTTTCTTTCTTTCTTTCTTTCTTTCTTTCTTTCTCTTTCCTAGTTTTATTTCACATAAACATTTATTGTCAACACAGAGATGTGTCCCTGTGTGTGGTATGAGTGTGTGTAGGAACATTTCTGATAATGCTAACCACAAAGAAGGAAATCTGGGCTGAGATCCCAATCCTTGGACCACTGTTGGAAAATCTCTAACTGCAGCCATATTTCACAAACCATTTATCATGTTATTTTGTTACAATATCTTAAATAGAATGTTACAATGGAATGTGGAAACTGTTACTCCTTAAGACTAAAGAACTTGACTTTCATTTTGCACTAAATGGTTGGCCTCTGAGGCAGCTTTAAGGAGTATTAGTCAACCAATAAACATTTATTAAGTTCCTACTATATGCCAGTCACTATGCTAAGCGTTGCAAATAAGAGAAGCACTCCTGACTTCAGTTTTATTTTCAACCTGACCTCTTCAATGTCAATATACAATGACCCCTAATATTACACTGCTAAGGAAATGAAGCCCAAAGAAATTAAATGATTTTCCCAACATCATGAAAGTAATAAACAGCAGAACTAGGTTTCAAACCCAAGTCCTTTGACTATACATTCCTAACTTTTTCTATGACTAGTTAATAATAGGCAGAGCCATATGAGAACCGATGATATCTGACAGTCCAGTTGTCTTTGAGTAGCATGTGTTTCTTTTTTTAATAATTTATTTGTTTTTAGTTTTCAATATTCATTTCCATAAAATTTTGAGTTTTAAGTTTCCTCTCCCTCCCTGTCCTTCCCCCTCCCCAAGTCGGCATGCAATCTGATATAGACTCTACATATACATTCATATTAAACATATTTTCACATTAGTCACGATGTAAAGAAGAATTGGAACCAATGGGAAGAACCATGAGAAAGAAGAAACAAAATATAACAACAAAAGAAAGAGCAAATAGTATGCTTCCATCTTCATTCACACTGTAAAGTTCTTTCTCTGGATGTGAATAGCATTTTCGATCATGAGTCTTTTGGAGTTGTCTTAGATTCTTGTATTGCTAAGAAGAGCTGAATCTATCAAAGTCAATCATCACACAATATTGATGTTACAGTATACAGTTTTGTCCTGGTTCTGCTCATTTCACTCAGCATCAGTTCATATAAGTCTTTCCAGATGTTCCTGGAAGTGTTCCATTACATTCATATACCCCAAATTGTTCAGCCATTCCCCAATTGATGGGCATCCCCTCAACTTCCAATTATTGGCTGCCACAAAAAGAGCTGCTGTAAATATTTTTGTGCATGTGGGTCCTTTCCCCATTTTTATGATTTTTGGAGGGATACCGACCTAGAAGTGGCACCATTTTATAGCTGGGCATAGTTCCAAATTGGCCTCCAGAATGGTTATAGAAGGTCACAACTTCACCAACAATGCATTAGCATTTCAATTTCCTCACATCTTCTCCAACATTTATCATTTTCCTGTTTTGTCATGTTAGCCAATCTGATATTTGTGATGTGGTACCTCAGAGTTGTTTTAATTTGCATTTCTCTAATCAATAGTGATTGAGAGCATTTTTTCATATGCAATCTGCCTGCTCATATCCCCAGATTATCAATTGGGAAATGACATATTCTTATAAATTTGACTCAGTTCTCTATATATGTTAGAAATGAGGCCTTTACCAGAAACACTGGCTGTAAAAACTGTTTCCTAGCTGTCTGCTTCTCTTCTAATCTTGGTTGTATTGACTTTGTGCAAAAACTTTTCAATTTAATTTAATCAAAATCATTCATTTTAGCACGTGTTTCTTAAAGCAAGAGAACAGTAATTACTTAAAAAGTTAAATACCTAAGAGATTTTTGTTTGTTTGTTGTTTATGGCAAGGTTTGTTTTGAGGGAAAATGGACTAAGGAATTCAACACAGCAGTTTGAATATGATTAGGATAAAGAGGAGCAAGAGTAGGGCTTAAATCAGAGATTTCAGTACTTTATTTGCAGGGCTTAGATGGTCAAAGATGTAGTATTATATAATTCAATATAACCTAAAACAGTGTTTTGTACATAATTGGTTTTCAATCAATGTTTATTGAACTGAACTAAATGCAATGCACAAGTTTATCATATCTCCACATTGGAAAAGCCTTTCTAATGCTACTTAAATCATACCAGTTCATTTAAGTTCCTGGGAAAATAGAGAAGGATTTTTTTTGTTCTCTTTAAAGCATTTTCTCTTAGTTTTAGTCAATGGTAAATGTGCCAGCAATATTTTTCAAGTGGGACATGCAAACTATCAAGAATTAGCTATAGCTAGCCCACAGAGTGCAATGGGTATTGAAATGTACCAAATGTTGAATAAAACATAAAAATTTCAGGGACTAATTGACATGAGGAAATAATTTATGTGATAAAAGATGGATGAACAACTATGCCATCTATATATGGGAGGGGGGAGAAAACATGGAATAGCAAATTGTACAGAATAGATTTGTAGTTTCATGTACCATCTTTTTTTGTATTCTACTATATTACAGAAATACTTGTTTCATTTCTTAAGTTCATTTAAATGTTCAGAATAAAATAAATAATTTTTATTAAATTAATAAAATATTTTCTGTTTAAAAAGAAAGAGAACATGGAGGAAGCATTAGATTCAACCTAACATCAAGAAGCATTTATTGATCACATATTTATATCACCAATATTATGAGATTATTAAACCTTGCATTAAGCGCATTCTTATGGTCAAAATCATTAATCCAAGCAAACAAATAAATAAATTTTGCATAAATAGATCAATACGTAGATATATCGATAGATAGGTAGATAATAGCCAACACGTTTTCTATGCTTCTTTATACTTAAGCAGCAGCTGCAGGAAGAAGACCTGATTTTGAATCATACCTCATATAATTACTGTCTTTGATTCCCTGGACAAGCCACTTAACCTTTAATCTTAATTTCCTCATCTGCAAAATAAGGATAATAATAATACTTTGCCTCATATAGTTGTCATGATGATCACATTAAATGATAATATTTAAAGTGTTTTGCAAATCTTAAAGCACCATAAAATATTATTTATTATTTTTATCAAAGCTTTTTAATTTACCCCCCTTTTTTGATGTGTGTGTATGTGTCTTCAGCAGTCTGATGAAGCCCTATGGATCCCTTTTTAGAATGACATATTTTTTAAATAATTGAAGTAAATACTAAATTTAAATTATGGATGGTTATTTAAAAAAAGGATGTAATTTTTCCAATTTAAGTTTATAGACCTTTTGAACTGACCCATGAGCCCCCAAGAGATCTGTAGATTCCAGGTTAAGAATCGCTGCTACAGCCTAAAGGACTATAAAACCGTGCATACCCCTTGATCCAGCAACGCCACTACTAGATTTTTATTCCAAAAAGACCTTTCCCCCCCAAAATGGAAAAGGACATATCTACACAAAAATACTTATAGCACCTTTTTTTGTGAAGGTAAAGAATCAGAAATTGCAGGGATGCCCAACAAGTTGTGGTATATGATTATTCTAGAATACTCTTGTGCTATAAAAAATGACAAGCAAGATGTTTGTAGAAGATGAAAAAAAAGCCTGGCAAGATATATAAACTGATGCAAAGTGAAGTAAGCATAAGGAGAAGATTGTATACAGTAACAATAATATTATATGATGATCAACTGCGAATGACTTAGCTATTCTCAGCAAAACAATAATCTAAGACAATTCCAAAGGATTTATAATGAAAAGCGCTATCCACCTCCAGATAAAGAAGTGATGGAGTCTGGATGTAGATCAAGGCATACTTTTTTACTTTGTTTTTCTTGGAGGTTTTTTGTCTGTTTTCTTTTTCAATATGGCAAATATGAAAATATGTTTTTCATGACTGCACATGTATAATCTATATCAAATTGCTTGCCTTCTCAGGTAGAGGGGAGAGGAAGGAGGGAGGGAGGGAATTTGGAACTCAAATTTTTAAAAAATGAATGTTAAAGTTTTTTACATGCAATTGAGAAAAAATAAAATCAGCTAAGGTAGGGGGGAAATGAGGGAAGTCATCTTTCTTCTCAATCCCATGAGGAAAAAAAGAAAGACTCCCTGATAGAGGTAGACTAGAATCTTAGGCTGTTAGACCTTTCAAGGACATTAATGATCATTGAATCCCTTCATTTTACAAGTGGGGAAACTAAAGCCCTGAAAAAATGTATGACTCACTTCATATCAATCACTTTCTTCCCAACAGAACCAAAACTAGCACCTGGATCCCTTGACTTTGAATACCCTCTTTCCCCTTGACAAACACAATCCAAGCATTTCCATATTACAAACCTGTAAAAGACCTTTGGACAATTAGGTGTAGACTGATCTTAATAGGATAAAAGTAAAATCATATAGCATTATTTCCACATAAAGAATATGCTCACAAAATACATACACCCTCTAGATCACCAAAGCTGTGCTCATTCCACCAAAATATTAGCTTATTTATTTATACTGTTTTAGGTCCTCACAGTACCCTAATACTGAGAAAAGTCTCGTGAGTTACAAATATCATCTTTCCATGTAGGAATGTAAACAGTTCAACTTTAATAAGTCCTTTATGATTTCTCTTTCCTGTTTGCCTCTTCATGTTTTTCTTGAGTCTTGTAGTTGAAAGTCAAATTTTCTATTCAGCTCTGGTCTTTTCATCAAGAATGCTTGAAAGTCCTCTATTTCATTGAATATCCATATTTTCCCCTGAAGGATTATATTCAGTTTTGCTGGGTAGGTGATTCTTGGTTTTAATCCTAGCACCTTTGAACTCCAGAATATCAAATCCCAAGCCCTCTGATGCCGTAATGTAGAAGCTGCTAGATCTTGTGTTATCCTGCTTGTGTTTCCACAGTACTCAAATTGTTTCTTTCTGGCTGCTTACAATATTTTCTCCTTGACGTGGGAACTCTGGAATTTGGCTACAATGTTCCTAAGTGTTTTCCTTTTGGAATCTCTTTCAGGAGGTGATCAGTGGATTCTTTCAATTTCTCTTTTACCCTCTGGTTACAGAATATCAGAGTAGTTTTCAATGATAATTTCTTGAAAGATGATATCAAGGTTCTTTTTTTAATCATGACTTTCAGGCTAATAGTTTTTAAATTATCTCTCCTGGATCTATTTTCCAGGTCAGTTGTTTTTCCAAAGAGATATTTCACATGGTCTTCTATTTTTTCATTCTTTTGGTTTTGTTTTATAATTTCTTGATCCCTCATACAGTCATTAGCTTCCATTTACTCCATTATAATTTTTAAGGAATTATTTTCTTCAAGGAGTTTTTGGATCTCCTTTTCCATCTGTCCAATTCTGTTTTTTAAGCCATTCTTTTCCTTATTGGTTTTTTGGAGCTCTTTGCCCATTTGGGTTAGTCTATTTTTTTAAGGTGTTATTTTCTTCAGCATTTTTTGGGTCTCCTTTAGCAAGCTGTTGACTTTTTTTTTAATGATTTTCCTTCATCAGTCTTATTTCTCTTCCCAATTTTTTCTGTTCTTCTCTTACTTGATTTTCCAAATCATTTTTGAGCTCTTCCATGGCCTGTGATCAATTTATATTTTTCTTGAAGGCTTTGGATATAGAAGCCTTAGCTTTGTAGTCTTCTTCTGAGTGTATGTTTTTATCTTCCTTGTCACCAGCGTAAGTTTCTATAGTCTGACTTTTTTTTCTTCTGTTTGTTCATTTTCCCAGCCAATTACTTGACTTTTTCACTCTTTGTTAAGGTAGGACTCTGCTTCTAGTGTGGAGAGTGTACTGTCCCAAGCTTCAGGAGTTTTGTGCAGCTATTCTCAGATATACGTCTAGAGACTTGTAAATTTTCAGTTCTTTCAAGGTTATATGATCAAAAGAGAGGTGTTTACCCCTCTCCTGGTCTGTTCTCTGGGTTGTGAGTGATCACAAGCACTCTTTTCTGCCTTGGAACTGTGAAGAGGATTCTCTTTTTATCGCCATTACCAGCTCCGCCATGCAAGAGCTCCTCCTCATCCCAAGACCACCATCCAGGACTGCAACCCAAGTCCAAGCACAGGCAAAGCAAGGGAATCCTACCTCAGCACTAGCAAAGAGATTCCTACAACCCCCCTCTGATCATCCACTTTATCCCCCCACCGTCTGTGGGCTGAGAGCTCAGGAAACAGCCACTACCATTGCCTCAGCCTTAGAGCTAGAGCTGGACCATGCTCTTCTCTCACCCAGGTCCAATAGACCTTTCCTACTGACCTTCTACATTGTCTTTGGCAATTGTGGGTTGAGAAGTCTGGAAACCACCACAGGTGCCAGTGTTTCAGCTTCCTGAGGCCTGCTCCAGATTTGCTAGGGCCTGGTCTGTGTTGGCATGGCCCATGCTAGACTATGCTACTCTCTCAGACTGTTGCAATAAAACTTTCCTGTAGACCTTCCAGGTTGTCTTTGGCTAGAAATTTGTTTCTTTCTGTCATTTTGTGGGTTCTGCTACTCTAGAATTTGTTTAGAGTTATTTTTTACAAGTATTTGGAGGGGTTTGGGGGAGAGCTCAAGGAAGTCCCTGCTTTTACTCTGCCACCTTGGCTCTACCACCCCCCTTTATTTATTATAATTCAAACTATAAAGCTTTATGTTCAAACATTACATTTGTTATTTCGGAAAGGGGGAGAACATACCAGCACTTCAAGACAGACTCATGTAGAGTCTCAAGCCCACAAGGAGTATTGAAGAAATGAGTACTAAGCTTAGATTTAAATGCTGAAATTCAATGTTCATTTTTACTCTTCTGTTTCAAACCTAAGGTGACGTTGGGAAAATGATTTAAAGTTCTCTGAGAATTTTTCATATAGGAGAAAATAAAACTGTTCTAAATGAGTAAAACTAAATGTATTTTTCAGCTTAGATATTGCTACAGTAGAAAGAGTGATGAATTTAAATTCATAGGAGCTGGGGTTAAATCATGGCTCTGTCACTTAGTACCTGGACCTGAGTGATCTTAGACAAGGCACTTAGTGTCTCTGGGCCTTAGATTCCACATCTAAAAAAGGAAGAATTTGAACTAAGTTGTGACTGAGGTTGTTCGCAGCTCTATATCCATGATCTTATGTAATGTGTAAAAGTTTTATCGGAAAAGGTAAACCATAAAGCCCAAAATGAATGAATGAGCATTTATTAAGTGCTTACTATATGCAGAGCAGCATACTAAGGCCTGGGGAACCTAATAGGAAGGCAGAGACAGTTATGTTCTCAAGGTGCTCACATTCTAATAGGGAAGATAACACAGAAAGGAGATTTTAGCTCTAAATCAGATGAAAAGGTTCCATGTTACTTGGGGTGTGGCAGAAAAGCACTTGTAAATGCATCTTCTTAAATATCATTTAAATTAACAAAACCATATCCATATCTAATGTGAGACCATTTGAAAATTATGAGAATTTTGGTGGTAAAAACATTTTTTTTTTAGGGCTGTCAGTAGCTGTGGCTGCTGGAGAAGTTGGGGCTGCTGCACTTGCCTATTAGTGGCAGTTGGCGAGATGCTGGTGACAATGACAGTGATTTGACTTTTATCTACTTTTTCGCTATCCTTCCTCTCTCCCTTAGGGTGCTATGTTCCTTCAACAAAGCTGATTTTCCTGCCCTGTAGGTGGTAAATGTTTGCCAGGCAATAAAGGTGGCTGTCCCATCTTCACAGGAGTTGCATCTCTGAATGATGGCTGTGGAGACAGGGCTGAAGTCAATGCCTGGGGGACATCACTATTCCCATGGCTCAAGCTCAGCATCCTGGATTATCTCTATATGAGTCTGAAGGGAGGATGTTGTTAAGGAAGATTTTGCAAAAGTCAGAGAGTTTACCCAGAGCCTGAATAGTGGGATTATATAGCTAAATGATTTAACATACTAATAAGTATCTGGCCCACGTGTAGGGAAGGAGAGGGGTGAGTGGAAGGAGAGTAGTTGATGATGTCAAAACTTAAGGTATTGAAGAGAAAGAGGGTTTTCAGAGTTCCTGTAAGGTGAATTTGAGAGTCTTTCAAACAAAGTACCATTCCAAATTTATGGCATGAATGACATCAGCAAGACCCTGTTTGGTTGAAAAAAAGCAACCCACTTGAGTAGTGAAAGCAAGATTTAAGCTGTGGGTGGATTATGCTAACTAAAGCATCAACTGCACTAAGACCTTTGGGGCATCCTGTATTACAAAGCAGTATATAACAACTGCAGGAATAGGTGGGATCTTAAAAGTGAAGACAGTAGTCGTTACTGAAGGGAAGCCTCAAGAAAGGCTCCTGGGAAAAGGTGTTGTTGGAGATGGCTTTAAAGTTGGGTAGGTGTCAAACTGGCTACAAAGAAGAAGGAAAACAAGGGTCAACAGATCGAAATTGGTGGGACTATGCCTATCAGTTCAAGTGATGAATTCTCTCTGAAGTCAATAACCAAAACTTTTTACCTCACTGAATTATCATGTTTTTGAATGAAAGCTTTTTTTAATGAAACACTGTTTCATATTGTTACTCATTCTCAATTTTCTGTATGTATTGCTAATATTATCTAATTAATTTTCTATTTCTTTTTCCCATTCTCTTTTAAATGTCCTACCCAGAAACTCCCACATAATTTATTTGTTGTGTTACTGCTAATGTGGCCTGGAAGAGCAAAGATTTGCCCAAAGTAAGGAATTTTTACATTAAAAATTACCCATGGTTGGTTGTTTTTCTATTGTTTTATGTTTTGTTTTGTTTGTAATGTTTATTTACCTTCTTTGACCAAGGGCAAAAATAGCAAAGTTCCTGTATATCACAAATCTAAGCTGAATTGGATTTCACAATTTTTTTCAAATTAAAGAAGGATCCCCATAATTATTCTAGTCCAACTGGATATTCACAACATTCTGTGCTTTAAAACAGAAACCTAAGTATAAATAAGTACTTTTGGAAAAAAATTAAAATGTAAAAATATGCAAATTATGAAAAGGAAGTCATTTATTTGTACAAAGTAGAGAAAACTGTAAAAAGAAAAAACAAGGAATCTTTCTGGACTCCCTCTTTTTTTTTGCAGAGGAGAACTCTGTACAGTCTTTTGCTTAGCACCCTAGTACTATGGCTCTAATCTAAGGCTCTCAAAGTCCTTAGTAAATATGATTTCATATTCTCTTAACATTACCATAGAGCAGAAGACAATTTGCCAGAGCATTTTATTCTTGACTTTATAAAATGAGCAAGTAAAGTGCAGCAAATGTAAGTGATCTGTGCAGCAATCCAGGAAGAAGTATGAATGTCAGTATGAATGTCCAGTAAGTTTTGCCCATTGTGCTAATTCAGCCAGTGGCCTATGCATACATGGACAGTAGTTTTATCTCCCCAAAAGACATACCAAATATCAAGGGAACCCCACAGTTTTATCTGCAAGTATATGTTTTTCTTCCTTCAAAGGATCTTGCTTATTGTGACAGACATACAGTTCAAGTCATTTTTCTAGTGAGTGTCAAGAGCTATTATGCATGCCCCAAGTCTCTCGTAAACAATACTACAAAGGCAATTCAGTGATGTACAATTTACTTTAAAACAATTGCGCATTTTTCATAAAGGATGATGGATAAATCTGCATAGAAATCACAATACTTCAATGATGGCCTTTGGAAAAACCAGATATTCTAAAGATGCGATTTTCTTCTCTATTATCTCCTGTTCCTTAGCTTGGATTATATCTTTATAATCTCCAAATATCTACACACACACACACACACACACATAGAGAGAGAGAGAGAGAGAGGGAGAGAGAAAGTAAAAAAAAAAATACTTGTTTTCAATCCATGTAAAATGAACCAACTTATTTGGCTGAATCCAAAGAACATGAGAAGAAATTTCTGGCAAAGTTACTGAGTAACAACTTAGAATGTAAGCTCATTGAGGTTACTGTCTTCGTTTCTTCTTTTTAATCCTTTTCAAATTTAGAAAACACTCAATAAAATATTCATAGTGCACAGAAACAACCCTTTTGAAGATGCAACCTAGCCACAGCTTCTGCAGGGGTTCCACAGCCACTGGAGTCTATTAAAAAAAACAATTCTAGCCACCAAAGTCCTCTGCACTCACAACCTCAGAAACTAACATGACTTTGCTAATGGAAATGCCATTTTAAAAGATACATTACTAGTTACCTTAAGGATCCTTTCTTCCTTTCCACATGACTTCCAGGTAAAAACTTCCTAGGTGGGTTCTTTCCTCCTATTAAGTCATGAGCTCCTTGAGAACAGGGACAATATGTTTTCATCTCCAGCCTTTAGCACAGTACTTTGTACTGAGTAAGCATTTAATAAATGCTCATTCATTCATTCAAAGTGCTTGTTAATTGACAGATTTCATCAAAGCCCAGCTTCCTTTTCCACCTGTAAACAGCAAGAAATGAATAAAATAAAGGAAAAGAATACCAACAAAGAGAAGAAAGGAAAGATATCTGCACCACATGCACACAGCAGTAGGACACAGATTATTTTTGTTACATTAAGTTTTAGAGGAAACTGACAGTTAACTAAGATAGAGAAGTAGTCTGTGAAGATACTCTATGTGATATGTCATGACAGAAGCTGAAATGGCATTGTGAGAGAACCAAGTGTAATACATTCTTTGAAGAGATATTTGGAAGGGAATTCTTGAGAAATCTGAATTACCATATTGAGAGAACTGTTTCTACATCTAAAGTAAAGTCAGGATCACTATTTTGTATCTCTTTTCCATGCTTTTGAAGAAGAAAAATGTGACTGGTTGTGAACATTACTCTTTGCTGAAACATTGTAAATATTAAAATTTATTATTATTAGAAATTACATGAGCAATAACATTAATGTTTAAGCTATGAGATGGGGGAGGAAAAGACAGGACAGGAGAAGACAAGACAGGAGAAGGAAGGAGAAGAAAGAAGAAAGGGGGGAAATGGGAAGGGAAGGGAAGAGAGGAAAGGGGAAGAAGAGGAGTGAGCATTACGCAAAGTATATAGATATATGACAGAACTAAAATATTAAGAACTATTGCAAAACAGACAAGAGATCAAAATATATGAAAAAATTTTCTACAAAAGCTCTAAAATCTATAAATTACTAACTGAGAAATTGCTCAAAATCACTGATAATCAGAAAAATGCAATTAAAACAATTAAAACTTACATAGTGAAAGAATTCAGAGAAATATATGAAATCATGGAGCAATAGAAAATAGAGTCCAAGAGAAAATATATAGTATTATGCACCAGAAAGTCATCCTAATAAGACAGATTGAACTGTCAATCATCCCCAGAGCAAGAAGACTTCTCTGTGCATGTTCTGACAACACACTCTCCTTCCCTTTGTGTTGTTAGAGCTTTCTTAGCAGCTCATTTGTTCCTTAGTACATATCTTTCCCTTTTCAAGCAACCCAGCCCCCCCATCCTTCTGGAGAGTGGCTTTCTTTCTAAACCCAGTGTTCCGACTGGCTGCCTAGGAGGAGGAAAAAATGGCAGTATGTTGGAGTTTTTTTATAGTTTTTTTTTCTTTTTTTTAATTAATAAGATCATCTCTGTTGTAGGTTTCTTTGCAAGCTTTGTAAAAAAATCAATAGTGGCCCTGCCACTTGGCTCCACAATCATTGTAAAGTATATAACTCAAAGATTTCAGGCTAACTCAGGCAAGCTACTCTCTCCTGCCCCTTTCATTCATCTAGATACTTGATCATGAAGTAAATTACAACAGCATAGGCTATATTGGCTAACACTTCTATAATAGTTCAGAAACATGGGAAAGTAGCTGTGAATGAATTAATTAGCTTCAAGAAGACTTACTTTACCTGGAGAAATGGGAGGTTCAGAAGGAAAAGATGATTCACCATATTCCTCCTAGTGTCAGTGAAGCTTAGTTTCCACCATACTTCTTTGATCTGGATTTTTAGTTAAATAGTCTCTCAGTGGGATCTGCCTTAATATTCCCTGCTCAGCATGTTTTCTCTTTCTCTGCCTCACTACATCCACATACACTCTTATTTTCTTGGCCTCCTAGCTCCAAGTCTGCCTACCAAAGGTTATGGAGGAGGGCGGGTAGAAGGCCAAGTTTGGAAGTTTGAGTAATGTCAGTCCAGTGAATCAAGATCTTCCCCCAAGTCTTTCAGCCCCTCATGTGGATATGGCTGCTAAGAAAGGCCTCTACAAAGAACTAAGAAAAATTAGCATAACTTGGGTCAAATGTAAAGCTCGCTGTGAGTATTATGAAATCTAAGTTCAAAGACACATCTTTGTTATGTTGTTTACAATCAATGTTCTATAAAAGTAGACAGTGACATGTTCCATCAGTTGCATTCATGTTATTAAGAGGTTTTTGCTGAAGTGTTTTTAGGGAATGTACTTGGTAGTTTGATTTGCCTGGAT
Organism: Trichosurus vulpecula; assembly: GCF_011100635.1. NCBI lineage: Eukaryota > Metazoa > Chordata > Mammalia > Diprotodontia > Phalangeridae > Trichosurus > Trichosurus vulpecula. The sequence goes on from NC_050579.1 coordinate 198,344,432, forward strand.
ATTTTCTTAAAAATATTTGTTGTGTTAAACAAAACTTATTAATAGACTAAAAACAAAAGAAGGGAAAAATGGGGGCAGAGCCAAGATGGCAGCCTGAAAACAGGGACTTGTTGAGTTCTCCCCCAAATCCTTTCAAACACCTATAAAAATGACTCTAACAAATTCTAGAGCTACAGAACCCACAAAATGACAGAGTGAAACAAGTCTCCAGCCCAAGACAGCCTGGATGGTGGCTGGGAAGGGTCTATTGCCATGCTGGAAGGGGAGTGTATCCAAGTTTAGGCCATGCTGGAAGAGACCAGGGCAGAGCAGATTGGGCAGAGCAGGCCTCAGGGCCCTGAATTACTGAGCTATGGCAGTTTCCAGACTTCTCAACCCACAAAAGCCAAAAAGAACTTAGCAGGTCAGTGGGAAAACTATTGGATGTGGGTGAGAGAAGTGCATGGTCCAGCCCCAGCTCCCGGGGGTGGAGGTGGCTGCAGCAGCAGCAGCAGTGGCAGCAGCTATAGGTGCTTCCAGAACTTCAGGCCCACAGACAGTGGATGGAATCAGGTGGCTGACCAGACTGGGAGTGAATGGATCTCTTTGCTGGCTCTGAGGCAGTGATCTCTTGCTTTACCCTGCTTGGATTTGGGTCACAGTCCAGGTTGGCCATCCTTGGGCAAAGAAGAGAGCTGGTGTGGCAGACCTTGTGGTGGCTGTGGAGAGGGAGTAATCCTGGTAGTTACACAGTAGGAAAGGAATGCTTGCACTCAACGAACAGAGTACAGGCCAAGAGAGGAGCATCATACAACCTCAGAAAAGAAGTAGCTCTGAAAACAGCTGCGCAAAACCCCTGAAGCTTGGGACAAAGCACTCTCCACTCTGGAGGCAGTCATACCCTGACAAAAGAGAGCAAAAGTCAAGTAATTGGCTGGGAAAATGAGCAGGCAGTGTAAAAGGACTTAGACTATAGAATCTTTCTTTGGTGACAAAGAAGATCAAAACATACAGCCAGAAGAAGTTAACAAAGCCCACAGATCCTACATCAAAAACTTCCAAGAAAGATATGAATTGGTCTCAGGCCATGGAAGAGCTCAAAAAGTATTTGGAAAAACAAGTAAGAGAAGTAGAAGAAAATTGAGAAGAGAAACAAGAGTGATGCAAGAAAATCATGAAAAGCTAGTCAACAGCTTGCTAAAGGAGACCAAAAAAAAAATACTGAAGAAAATAACACCTTAAAAAATAGACTAATCCAAATGGCAAAAGAACTCTGAAAAACCAATGAGTAGAAGAATGCCTTAAAAGGCAGAATTAGCCAAATGGAAAATGAGGTCCAAAAGACCACTAAAGAAAATACTGCCTTAAAATTAGAATGGAGCAAGTGGAAGTTGTGACTGTGAGAAATCACGAAATTATAAAACAGAACCAAAAGAATGAAAAGAAAATGGAAGACAATGTTAAAGATCTCATTGGAAAAACACTGACCTGGAGAATAGATCTAGGAGAGATAATTTTACAATTATTGGACTAACTGAAAGCCATGATGAAAAAAAAGAGCCTAGATATCCTCTTTCAAGAAATTATCAAGGAAAGCTGCCCTGATATTCTAGAACCAGAGGGAAAAATATAAATTGAAAGAATCCACCAAGTTCCTCTTAAAAAAGAACCTAAAAAGAAAATGTGTAGGAATATTTTAGCCAAACTCCAGAGTTCCCAGGTCAAGGAGATAATGTTTCAAGCAGCCAGAAAGAAACAATGTGTGTATTGTGGAAACACAATAAGGATAACACAAGATCTAGCAGCTTCTACATTAAGGGATCAAAGGGCTTGGAATATGACATTCTGGAGGTCAAAGGAGCTAGGATTAAAACACAGAATCACCTACCCAGCAAAATAAGTATAATACTCCAGTGTAAAATATGGATTTTCAATGAAATAGAGCAGGGCTGTTCAAAACATATCCCATAGGTCACATGGGGCCGACAGTAAGATTTATGCCTGCTGCCTACAAGCATAGAAATTTACATAAATGCTTTAGTAAATGAAGGTGAGCTACCACAGAGCTCTCACTAAAATGGCAAATCAAAATATATTATCTATTGTTTCAATAAAAACCTAAGGTTAGACAGCCCTGAAACAGAGGACTTTCCAGCCTTCTTGATGAATAAACCAGAGCTGAATAGAAAATTTGACTCTCAAATACAAAAATCAAGAGAAGCATGAAAAGGCAAACAGGAAAGAAAAATCATAAGGGACTTACTAAAGTTGAACTGTTTTGTTTACATTCTTACATAGAAAGATGATATTTGTAACTCATGAGGCCCTTCTCAGTATTAGGGTAGTTGAAGGGAATATGCATATATATATATATATATATATATATATATATATGTATGTATGTATGTATATGTATACATACATATATAGATATATATATATATAGATATATATATAGACATATAGACAGAGGGCACAGGGTGAGTGGAATAGGAAGGGATGATATCTTAAAAAAATAAAATTAAGGGGTGAGAGAGCAATATATTGGGAGAAAGAGAAAGGGAGAGACAGAATAGAGTAAATTATCTCACATAAAAATGGAAGGGAAGAGAGGGTAAATAAAAGGGAATAAGTGAATCTTCCTCTCATTGGATTTGGCTTAAGGAGGGAATAACATACACACTCAACTTGGTATCTTACCCTACGGCAAAGGAGGGGGGAAGAGGATAATAGAATAGAGGATGGAAGAAGGGAGGGCAGATTGGCAGAACAGGTAGTCAAAAGCAAACACTTTTGAAAAGGGACAGGGTCAAAGGAGAAAACTGAATAAAGGGGGAAAGGATAGAATGGAGGGAAATATAGTTAGTCTTGTACAACATGACTATTATGGAAGTGGTTTGCATAATGATACATGTATAACCAATATCGAATTGCTTGCTTTGTCAAGGAGGGTGGGTGTGGAGGGAAGAAGGGAGAGAATTTGGAACTCAAAGTTCTAAAAGCAAATGTTAAAAAAAATGATTTTTACATGTAACTGGGAAATAAGATATACAGGCAGTGGGGTCTAGAAATCTATCTTGCCCTGCAAGAAAGTAAGGGGAAAAGGGATGGGGGGGGTTGGAGTGGGGTGATAGAAAGGAGGGCAGACTGGCGAAAGGGGCTATAAGAATACATGCCATCTTGGGGTGGGAGGGAGGGTAGAGATGGGGAGAAAATTTGTAACTCAATATCTTTTGGAAATGAATGTTAAAAACTAAAAATTTTTTTTAAAATAACGTAACTCAAAAATGTTTACAAAAGAAATAAAAATATAACAAAAAAGAAAAGAAAATGACAAAAGGAACAGACTATGCACTATTGAGATATAAAACTTGAGTTCTAGTTTCTGCAATGGTTACCTTTTTGACCTTGGGCAAGTCACTTAATTCTCCCTTTTGTAGAATGATATATTAAAATCCCTCCCAGTTCTATGTTCTATGAGATGTGTTAGTTTTGTAAACAAAGTCTAAGAGTTATTAAATGGACTGGTATTTGATTTCTATATAAGATGTGTCTTTCTTAGAGTAGAAAACCCACAATCATCAGAAGCCAGTGACAAAAATCTCCCATCATCAAAACTGTTTCTATAAAATTAAAAACAGAGGAAATGTATTTTTCACTGGAAAAAAATGTTATCTTATGTCCAAGCTAAATGCACTTCTACTTCTCTGCTAAATCCATCAAGTGGATTTACTGCCTATGATCAAAATGAAAGCAACCACTATACATTATCCACAGAGATGGATTGAAACATGTTTTGGGGAAGGTAGATGCATAGTTAAAACAACCAACCTTCCTGTAATTTGAAACTTCAAGTGAGAGAGGAGTTGAGCAAGCTCCATGATCTTTGATTTACCTATATACTCTTCATTTAATATTTGGAAGTCACTATTCAATATGCCAATATCGAAAGCACCTCTCTAACAAGACATTGGTAGTGGCCCTTGCCATCTCAAAAATAGTACACACAGCAGTTTCTTTGAGTATAAAATGATCATTGCAAGGCAGCTATATTTGGAAAGTCTAAAATAAAAGTTATGACAGTAAAGAATACAGAAACTAAACAGTGGGACTATCACTTTTTTTAAGAAGCGGTTTCTTTTTTAATTCTGTTTCTGAATTTCATAGCACCCAGTCCAGTGAATGACAAGTACGAACACTTACTGTTTTTTTTTATAAAGAGGGGGTGGATCTTACTAAAATAGGGAATGATTTATTGGGATTAATTGGTATTTTCAAATAAATTATTGACAAACACCAAATGCCCAAGTAGAAAAATGTTATTGCTCGCTGACATTCTTCCATAATCAGAATAGTTCATGAGATCCATTTTAGTAGATTTTTGTTGAAATATTTTGCTTATAAGTTCTATACATTTACTCCAATATTTCTCTTTTTCTCACTCTCATAAAGACATATCATATGACTTTTTTAAAACAGAAAAAAAACGTAACTGCTAAAACAACCAAATACAAATGCAGAAGACGGATTATGAAACACATCATCTACATTTTAGTGGCTTCAAGATGCAGAATGAGACTAATTTTTTTGGATCTATAAAATGCATGGATTTATTTTCTTGTGTATTTGTTATAAGAATTATTTTTCTTATTTTCATTTGAGAAGAGGGATTAAGAAGAGAAGAATTGCTAGCAATAATGATGCCAAAAAGAAAAGAAAAGAATAGAAAGGAAAGAGTGAAAAGAAAGGAAAAGAAAAAAAGAAAAGACATGCAAGATAAAGCAAGGGTTAAAAGGTCTTTGAAGCATTTTTTAAACGCATAGCAAAAAAAAAATAAGGAAATAGGGAATATAGACAAACAATATGGCTTTGAAAGTAACATTAAATTCATTATTCACTTTTTGAACAAAGCAAATTCTAATTAATTAAGATTTGTGGTCCTATATATAATCCTCTTTTTCTGATCCATTTTAAATATGTAAATGTTCACCTTTTTGCTACTTAAATCCAGAATAAAAAATTAAATTTAAAATGTGATGGCTTAGACATACCTTTAGACTTTGACATCCATGAACTTCTTTCTGAGGGCTTATTATTAATTCCAGATTATGCTGACAAAAATGTTAATGAGGCCCCAGATTTCAAACTGCAACCTTAGGAAATTTCAAAACAGAAAGCTATACTAAATTTGCATATCTTCTGTTCATTTTTAAATTGTTTTGTTTGAAACTATGATTATAATAAGGCACTCTTGATGTGGAAACTCCTTACACAGCTGTACATAAGCAAACTCACCCACGCCTTTCAGTGTAAGAGAGCCAAGCTGGTTGTTGTCTTTCAATCTCAAAGAGGACCAAAATGACATCACTACTTTGGGATCAAGGTACAGTGCATCTGACTGTGACTGATCAGACCAGGATGAGCTCAGAAGGCTCTTCCATAGGCTAGGCATGAATAGCCCACATGAATATTTGCAGTGGAGATATCTCTAAACTTGTGCATCTCACATATCATTTGAGCTACTGTAATCCTGCTTTGCTCATAGACCACAGCATCTTCTTTGAAGCAGGCATGCCATGCTGTGCAGTCCTCTGCCAGTGTACCCCATGTCTCACAATCAATTCCAAAGTTCTTCAGCGAGACCGTGAGAACATCTTTGTATCCTTTCTGATCTCCATATGAGTGCTTGCCTTGTGTGAGTTCTCTGTAAAATAGTCTTTTAGGCAAATAGACTTTTGGCTTTTGAACAACATGGCCAGCCTATTGGAATTGCATTCTCTGCAGTAGAGTTTGAATGCTTGGCAGTTCGGCTCAAGAAAGGACCTCAGTGTCCAGCACCTTATCTTGTCAGGATCTTCAGAATCTTCCTAAGACAATTCAAATGCAAACAATTCAGTTTCCTGGCATGGTGCTGATATACTGTTCAGGTTTTACAGGCATTCAACAATGAGGTCATTTTGTCAGCTTTCAGTTTGGCAAGCAGTCTAATACCTCTCCTCTCCCACACTTGCCTTTGGAGCCTCCCAAACACTAAGCTAGCACTGACAATGCTGCCAGTTTCACTATGTTAAATGGCTTGCCCCTGAGTACACAGGTAGCTAGTGGCAATGGCAGAACTTATACCTCAGTCAATAGTCTATTTATATATGTCATCATTTCTCTAAGTTATTTTCCTTGCTTATACAGGCATTGTATAACTAATACTACTTCTTTTGAGGCAGAAGACTGCTGTCATGGTTACTGTTGCTTTTTTATGACTAAAGTCAGAAAATGATCAATAGAAGATTTAAATGTCTCACACAAAGAAATACCTTAGGAGTCAATTAGAGTTCTGAGAATCAAGATCCCACTTTGATTTGAACCCTACTGTTATGTCCAATATATAACTTCTGTTTTTTTTTCCAAGGAAAACTTGACCAGGGCAGAGACTTATTTATACAAGGAGGATAAAATGCTAATTATTCTGACATATTGCAACTCTTCCTTATTTAAGAATTTTTCAACCATAAAGGAAAGAACTGCGCCCCTGACTTTGCATTCTATCACTTTTAGTTAAATGATTATACTTTTGAAAGAGGCAACACAGTGCAGCCACTAGAGAACTTGCCTTGGAACTAGTTAAGACCTGGATTCAAATCCTGCTTCTAGCACAAACTCTAGGAAACTCTCTAAAATAATAAGTTGCAGAGAAGATGCCAAATTGCATTAGTAAAAGCAATTTCCATGTTAATAAGTTTCTTATTACAATGAAAACACAGTTCTAGTCCCAATCTCTATCTTATTTATACATTTCTCTCTTTATCAGTAGAGATGAGAGGAAGTAGTTTCAAAATATGCCCATCTGTAGTGGCAATGAAAGTTGGGCTTTTTGCTGTCTTTTGTTTTAGAGTACTTCTCAGCACTAAGGCAATCAAGTGCCTTTGATTGAGTCTTGCCACCTTTTTGCTAGTTAGGTCATGAGAGGTGTAAAATCCTCCTCAAGAGGTGTGAAGCCCTCAAGTGGTGTGAAACACTGGAGAGATATGAAGCACTCTGACCCTGATAAAAGGTATATATACTCTGAGGTTAGCATTTTGTTTGGGGGCTCACTCATTGGAAGAGTATTGGTGTGGAGACTCCAGGTAGCCATTAAGGAGCCTCCTAGCTTTGAAAAACCCAGATCTTGGTGCTTCTCTCTCTGGCAACTATTCATGTAATATCTTGGTCAGACACCTAAGAAGCCCTGTCTGTTGATTTGTGTTTATTTTCTCTGTTTATATAATTTCTCCTTGTAATTTCTGTCTGTGTTTTCTCTGAAGTTGAGGGTTCTGACTTTTTCTCCTGAACTAAGTGAATGACATATGTATGTTTAATTAAATTGAGATTATAAACCCTTTAAAGTTGCTTCCCTTAGAAAAGCAGATGAAAGAACCTGTGTTAGTAGCCCTCCTGTGTGCTGGTGTTATTGGCCTTACACAGCCATGGTAGCAGCTAGTAGCACTGATGTTACACCATTCTGTGACGTTTTAGCTTTTGTCAAAATAATAGTGAGAGTATTGACTAGAATGAAACTTAGAGATGATCCATGTCTTATTTCCATCCATGTTAGTCTTCTCCTTCATTACTTCTGATAATTAATCTTATTAATAAAGAGAACACATTTCAAGGTCATACTTCATTGTCAAAAACTAAATTAATAGAAGTAGAAATTATATAGACTGTATCAAAAGGATTTAGTTCTTATATTGTCCCCCACCCCACCTCAGTGGTCAACTTATTCTAATTTTCCCTTGTTTCATGGTTTCCAAATAACATTGGTTAGTGTAGAGAGTACCTCTGTTTTCCTTCAAATGATTTCAGTCTCAGTGATGCAGGGGACCTCCCAACTCCCAAGTGTTTCAGTTCTGGCCATACTGTGTTAAGCCAATACATTACTTGCCTCCTCTTCTTCCTCCTTAGTTAGCATACCTATCAACTCCCAACTGAGCTACCATCTCCTCAGCTGAAATGTCACCTGCTCCATGAAATCTTCCCAGATGGTAATGATCGCTTTCTCACTTGAATTTATGTTTATTATGCTTCTTTTCTACATATTTCTTATTCTAATTTGTATAAGGTTAACAATCTTCTTCAGGGCAAAGACAGTATATTTTTCCTGTGCATTTACCTAAGTGTTTTATACATACTTCATATTTAATAAATGTGAATTTCTTCCAAATAACCTCTGAGCTTTGGCCTGGCTTTATCTCTTTGCAGAAAGGGTGGGAATTTATTCTGGCTGGTCAAAGAAGAATCTTTTTCTTTTAGTTTGAAATTATATATACATATTTTTCCTTTAAACACTCATCTACATCAGAGAAAGAAAGAAAATTAGGGCTTGAAAAGTAGGAACCATAAACTCCAGAGGTTGGAGTAACTGTTAGGCAAATATCTGAGATGGAAAATAATAAAGTATATGTATTGCTCACTGTAAGCTAGAGTGAAATCTCTGAAAATGGAAGCCAAGACGATTACCAAGAAAAGAAATCTAAAGAGAAGAAAAGCCTTAGGTCATCAGGACCTATACTGAAAAAAAACCCTATTCTTTATTTTGGAAAAAAAAACATTTATTTTCCTTTATATAACCAACATTTCCTCACATATTCTTCTCTGTTACCCCTCTCAGAGAGCAGCTTCATATTTTAAAATGGGGTGGGGGGGGGGGGAAAACAGTGCAGTAAAACTAACCATCATTTCTACAAGTTCAATATTATATATAGTATTCTATACCCATTGTTCCATATATCTGCAAAGAAGGAAGGAGGGGCCTTCTCCTTTCTATTTTTAGAAGGCAATCTTGGTCATAATAATTTCAAAACTATTCAGAGTTGTTTTTTTAAAGATAGCTTTGTTGATGGTTTTCTTTCCATTTGAATTGGTTCATAAGAATTCCTATGCTTCTCTATATTCATTATATTCATTTTTTTCTTAGAATATATGATATAATATGATCTAATAGAATACCACGTATGTGTAGCAAGACTTGTTTTGGAATTCTCCAATAAAATTTTCTTCCCCAAAATTTTAGTTATGAATATTGGAACATTCTTTATATTTTGCCTTCCTTGGAGAATGATCCTGTCAGGGATTATTGGGTAAAAGGATATGGACATTTCAGTCAGTTATGTAATATGATTTCACGTATTTCTCTAGAATAATTTGACCAATTCTTATATCTATCAACAATGCATTAGTTTGTTCCTCTTTATTCAACCCATCCAACATTGACTGTTCTCATTTTTATGAATTTTGTTTGCTAACTGTGGGTGTGAAAAAACTGGATTTTTATTCATTTTGTATGAATACACTTATAATTAGTGATTTAGAACAACCTTCTGCATGGTAGTTAATCACATGAAATTTTTTTGGTGAATACTTCATACCTTTTGATGACATCTATCGGGGATGCGTTTTGGAAGGAAGGAAGGAAACAAGCATTTATTGAGTGCCTATTATGTGTGAGGCTCTGTACTAAATACTTTACAAATATTATATCATTTGATCATCACAACAGCCCTCGGAGGGAGGTGCTAATTTTTGTTTATATACATTTATGGTTAGTTCCCTAAAAATGTCAGTTATCAAAGCTTTATTAATGAAATGTGTTACAAAGGTTGTCCTGTAAATCACTGATTCTCTTATCCTAGCTGCATTAATTTTATTTGTATAAAAACTATTCAATTTCATGTAGTTGAAATGATCTATTTTATCCTTTCCAATAACCTATCCATTACTGGTTAAGAATTCATTGCTTAGGATAGCTATGATAGCTTCCTAATCTAAATCTCTTATTTTTGTTGTTTTTAGTTATTATTATTGTTGTATATGAAACCATGAATCTCTATTAAATAGTTTTGTTTTTAAGTATATAATAAATTCAATACATAATTTTCAAAATTTTTCTGCTTATGGCTCCCTTTGAACTTGGTTCTCTTGTCTTCTATACATTTACAAGAAATGCTCCCATGATTCTTTTCTAAGTCAGTTGTTTTTTGAATAGGCACCTTATATTTTTCTTCTATCTTTCAATTTTTTTATTTTGTTCTAATATTTCTGTTGTCTCACTGAATCACTGGTTTCTGTTTTCTCACTTTTGATTTTTAGCACAGACCCTAAGGTTTTCCTCCTGTTTAAGTCTATTCCTTCTCCTTTCAACTTGTTTCTTCATAATTCATTTCACTTATAATTTTATTTTTAAAAATGTTTGCTTCATTTCTTCCAGATACTTTTATAGTCTGGCTTTTTTTAATAAGCCTCTGTTTTTACTCATTGTGAAACATGATTTTATTTTGCTTTGTCCCTGATTTTTTTCTGGATACTTCATAGTATTCGGTGTCTTTCCTTTACTCACATCTGCTGCCTCAGTTGCTAATTTGGGACTTGGCATCATGATTGGGAGCTAGGTGGCACAGTGGATAGGGTTCCTAGGCCTGAAGTCAGGTAGACTCATTTTCCTGAGTTCAAATCTAGCCTTAGATACTTACTAGTGATGTAACATTGGGCAAATCACTTAACCCTGTTTGCCTCAGTTTCCTCATTTGTAAAATGAGCTGGAAAAGGAAATGGCAAAGCACTCCAGTGTCTTTGTGAAGAAAATCCCAAATGGGGTCACAAAAAGTCAAAGATGACTGCATTTTTAAATGGTATGGTCAGTTTCTAGTTGGACCTGGTCTTGATTTCCTGGGTTCTTGATACTGGCTCTCACTTTCTGGTATGCTTTCATAACACAATCATTAGTGCAACCATTCTGGTTGCTTTATGGTGCTCCTAGGTTGTACAAAATCTGAAAGTTGTGATCTTCAAGACTTTCCCTCACATCATCATACTATGAAGTTCTGGTTATTAAGTATCCTGGGACATCCCAGTCTATGCTGAGATGACTGTTGTCCCCACCTCCATTGTCAGAGCAGTCAGGGAGCTTCAGGGCTTCACCAGTTGAGGAGTTTCCTTTCCCAAACATTTCAGTATGTCTATTCCCAGGTACAAAGTGCCACACCAGGTGCTCCTGAAGAATATTTGACCCCTTCTGTCAGGTTTCAGGCTTGTTTACCCATTTTGTTACTGACTTTTCTATGGGCGCTGGGTATAATATGGTGAAATTTTGAAGGACTTTAAATGTTAAACTGAAGAGTTTGGTTTTTATCCTCGAAGAAAAGGGGAGCACTTGGAGCTACTATAGCAGGTGAGGGCCATAATAAAACCCGTGGGTTTTTTTTCTTTTGCTTTTTTGCCCACAATTAGGCTGACTGCTTAAAAGTTACACTTTTAGAGCATCTTTCAGTGTATTTCTTCTCCTCACCTTGCTTACAGTTGATCCAAGCTTGACATGTCAAGATTGTTTGATTATATTGTTCTAACATCTTCTCTGGACAAGTAGAGTTACTATGGAAATCCTTAGCTGTGATTATGAGATTATTAGATATGGAAAGGCCAAGAAAGAACATCCAGTCTAATCCTCACATTTCGTAGGTGAGGAAATAGCAAGCTAGAAAGATAAGGTGACTCACCACAGACACAAAGCTAGCTATTGGCAGGACTGAGATTTGAGCCCAAGTCTCCTGATTCTTTTTACAGTATTCTTTCTACTACATCATACTGCCTCCTGATGTTGATGGAGTTGTACTATTAAATGGGACTAGAAGCTTTATAATTACTTTGTTTTATTTTTTTTTCTTTTTAGAAAAGACTACATACATCATAATGCCAGTCTCCTTTGTTCTTACTTATAGGCTGAGTCACAATACGAATCTGGACTACCTAAACATAGCTGACATACATTAGATGCACCATCAAATCCAAGAAGGAATGCAGATGTCGGGAGTGTTTTCTTTTTCTGTAAAGGCACATGTGAGGTTCTCAGGAGTGTCTGTTCATTACAGCCTCTGTGTTTTAGTTAAGTAGGGTTCATCTCTCCTGCATGTGACAAGGGCAGACAGATCTATTGAACCAAAGACAGAGCCAGCATTTCCACAAGACAAGGACAAAGAGAGATTTCTTTCATTATTGAGGAAGAAGAGGGAAGGTGATCTTATTACAAAGAGTCTGGGAATTACTCTTCAGAAGCTAGCCAATACCTATCCCCTTTTTATAGGCCTTTATTTAGGGTACAAGGATATAACTGTGATTGTGTAATACCAAGGGGCATGCTACTAGCTGAATTTTATGATTAATGACAAATTGTTGTGCACTGAAAAACAGAATTAATTTGGAATACTTTTGGTGCCCTTCAGATATATCACAGCATGATGTCAAGTTACAAATTTTAAAGATCACCATCACCACCCTGCTTAATTTCCTCATGCTGCTTGTAATTTTGCCAATTTTTTTCCTCCCTGAGCTTTTTCTTATTTGGAGGATTAATCAGTAAAGCTTAGCATTTCAGCCTTATTAGTGGGCAAGTTATAGTAAAGCTTCATGGATAGATTTATCAACTGAAAGATCTATTTCTTTCCTAAATTGCAAAGTTTCTGGAGAAGGAAATATACCCGTGGAATAATTGATTATTTATGGTGATCGAGGGGACCTCATCCCAATTTACTTCTAATAAACTTTTCATGTTTTATTTGTATGCTGTCTAAAAGCTGAGCAGGCTCATCATAGATAACACTATATTATTAATGTGAGGAAACACCCCTACATTTCAGTAAACAAAAGACTAGATCAGGAAAAGAATACCCAAAAGATATGTGAGCCTATATTAAATATTAAGTCCAAAATCTCAAACTCCAATGGAATGTTTTATATTTTTAAGCACATGTCATTTATCCATTTGCTCTGTTCACATCTAAATGTTCATTCTCTTCATGAGAAAATGTGAAGATCCTCATATTATTCCCCCCCCAAAAATACTCCATAATATTGACTTAGAGGTCTCAAGTGCCCTTCAGTAAGCCAGGGGCTTGAGTTTCCCTCTATAGGCAGGAACCCAACCTTCTTCGATCACTTAACACTTCAAAAGCTCAAACTGAAAAGAGATAGAAGTAGTATCTTCAAGCCCAAAAGGAGAAAAGGATAAAGGAGAGAGTGAAAAGGGGGCATATGAATCAAGATCTTGAATAGGTGACATAAAACACCCAGTGCAATTAATACACAACTTACTGATTAAGGAATTATTAAATATTCTTGAAAAGATATAGTGTGTTACAGTGGAAAGGACGCTAGACTTGGCATCAGAATACCAAGGTTTTAATTCAGGTATAGACACAAAATAATTGTGCAACTGGGAAGATTGCTTAATCTCCATGAGCCTCAGTTTCTACATCTGGAAAATGGGGATAATAATGCTTGCACAAGCTACCTCATAGGTTACAGCTTACAGTGTTCTGTAAACCACAAAATACTTGTAGCTCCTGGGGGTCCTGTCTAACTCACAGGGTTACTGCAGATACCTATTATTCTGAGTCTGCATTGCTAAACCATAGTTGATGAGCCCCCACAAATGTATTTACTTTTAGTAGTCAATTGACGGACACAACTCAAAGCAAAGGCATTTAATAAAATGGCATAGAAGTAAGTCACAATAAAATATTTCTCCTATAAACTTGAGGTGCACAATTCTACAAATTTACACAACATCATTAGGAAGAATAGACAAACACAGAGAACACACATAGACACACAAAGGGAGCAGATATGTCCAGGGTATATGTGTGGAAGGATAACTAGTGTTTTCAATAGTGCAGGGCTGCTGATGTCTTCTAGTGACGTCAACTCATTATTCTCTTTGGTCCTACTCTCATTGGATGTTGTCTCATAATCTCAAATATATGCTGTTCCATTGGCCATGACCTCTAGCACCTCAAGTTTTTGGCTCATCTGAAGTATCTAACAAGCTCTCCCTCATAAAGGAAGAATAGGCACCGCCATATATTCTCAACTAAAAGCCAATACTTATATTGTATACAGATTTTTATGAAAAAGTAGGAACGCTTCTCTTAGGAACAGCAAAAAGTCTTCCTTGATTTGTTCAAGGCCACTATTACGGCTTCTCATCTGCCCAACAGAGATTCTCAGTCCCAGGAATCAAATTCATTAGAACATAGAGCAGTGACATCCAAGTAAAATTCCAGAGGAGTCCAGATTTCTCACACATACCCCCAAAAAAGATCTAAGAAAAATACCAGGCAAAATAATGGCCAAGAAATGCAAAGAGAAATTACATTGAACACTTTCATCCAGCCCAGGACTGCACAAAAAGAGAGAGTAAAAACCTGTGTGCACAGGAGTGGCACTGTCCAGAATCTGCCTTTCTGGGCTGTTATTATTGTTAATCATCTACACTTGAGCCAATCTGCACTAATAGCTGTTCTCCATATATACCATTCTGTCTTCCTTTTGTGTCGCTGCCCAGGCTGACCTCGATGCTTAGAATGTGCTTCCTCTTCACCTCTGTCTCATAGAATTCCTAGCTTTCTTCAAGCCTCAGGTAAAATGATAGCTTCTTCACAAGGCATAGGCTGATCTGCTCCAGTTCGTGGTGTCCTCTCTGCCCCAGAAATTGCTTTTCAATTACTATGTGTATATTTAATATTTACTCATTTGCTTACACATTGTTTCTACTGACAGAATATAAGCTCCTTGAGGGCAGGGACTCTTTCAGTTTAGTCTTTATAACAAAAGAGTCTTACAAAATGCCTGATATAGCAGGTGCTTGTTGCTTGATTTATTGGCTCATTTCTGCCTCCAGGTTAAAGTACAAACTCCTCCCTCTAGGATTTCAGTCCCTCTACAATCTGACTTCAATTTAACTTTCTACTTTATTTCATATTACCCCTATCACACACTCTCACACATTTATCATAATGTACTGGTAATTTTTTCTAATAAAGACTGCTTGAAATTCAGTTTACTTGAGTGGTAATAGAAGCAGTATTCTGTAGGAGAAAGAACACTGGATTTGGAGGCAAAATACTCCTAGATTTGAATCCTAGGTCTGTTATTTATTATTTGACTGACCTTATGTGAGTTTCCTCACCAGGAGTTTTAACTAGTATGGGACAAATGGAGCTTTGTCCCAGGGCCTGAGAATGTAGAGAGGGCTAACTCTTACAGCTCTTCAGAAACAGAAAAACAACTGAACTTAGAACCTACAGTAGCTAGCAAAAGTGATTAAGTAAAATAAGGAGCTATCAGATGGCCACTTCCTTCTGCCTGAAGTAAACCTAGATGAATTCTTTGTATGTCTTTGCTTTTCTCCTTTCTTCATTTTGACTCCCCTACAGCAGCACACCACACCCCAGTTATCCACATCTATTCCAACGAATTAATTGAAAATTATATGCCTGACCACCTCTTGGGACATCAGTTTCCTCATCTGTAAAAAGAGGGAATTAAATTAGATGATTTCTAAAGTCACTTCCTGCTTTTAAATTCTATAACTGTAAACATTTATACTGTGAAATCTTTCATAAATATGTATGTATCTACATGCATGTAGTTATGCAACTTACAGTACTAGAGGGTTACATTATGCACCTAGAGGTTAAATGACTTGACTAGGGCCACCTGGTATGTAGCAGAGCCAGGAAATGGCCTCTGGTGTGGTGGTCCCCCCCTCCACATCGACCCATTCCTGCTCCTGTGTCTTTCATGGTTACACAAGCCCTCAGTGGGCAAGGTTTCAGTGTATCTTTGGTCCAAGAAAAACTTTAGTCTATATGTGCTGCCACTGGAAGAATGACAGATGACAAAGATGTGCTTTGAGTTGTGTGGTTTGGACAAATGTCAACCTGTTTAAGACCCTATCAGGATGAGATAACCAAAAG
This sequence comes from Trichosurus vulpecula, assembly GCF_011100635.1. Classification (NCBI taxonomy): domain Eukaryota; kingdom Metazoa; phylum Chordata; class Mammalia; order Diprotodontia; family Phalangeridae; genus Trichosurus; species Trichosurus vulpecula. Next base: position 198,360,193 of record NC_050579.1, read on the forward strand.
AGAAAAGGGACCTTATTATTTGCTTTTACCAAGAGTAAGTTGCTTGACGCTGGTTACTGACAAAGTGAAAAAAGCACTTTCAGAAGATTATGGGACCAGAATAATTAGTGAGATATAGTTTCAATATGAAGGCACACCAGTGAAAGGGCATTATCCAATTGGTTTGCTATATAATCTTCTTGCATCAAATACAATTCTTCCTTAGAACATCACAGCACATTTTAAGTTTTCCAGAAAAAGACCTTCTGCATTGTCCACCTAAGGATATAACTGGAGCCCATTTTATGTCATATATGAAAGAAGCTGATGTTTTAAAGCATAAAAGTCAAGTTATCAATGAAATGCAGAAAAAGAGATCATAAACAATTCTGGATGGGATTACAAAATGATAAGACTGACCAGTTTGGGGCCATTAATCCAAAACTCATGGAATATCCTCCAGAAGATAATGGATTTGATACATAAGTCTTAGAATATATCAGGCAATAACTAAGCAACCTTTCATTCATAAGTTATTTCAACCAGTTGTTGCAGATGGACAATTGAATACATTAGGAGAGCTCTTAAAAGATGTTTGTCTTTGAGCAATTATTCTTGAAGATGAGGTAAAGAAGAATCAAATTATGGTTTATGGAATTGAAACAATGAAGACACCTTTTCAGTGACTAAGTAAACGTCTCAGCTACCCTGATAATTTTCTTCCTATTACTACCCCAACCAAGAAATTGAAGGAGAGACTCTATTCACCTAAAAAGAATGAGCATCACCCTTAAATTGGATCAACCAGAGCATGTCAATCTTTTTCTCAAGTCAGGTTTGGTGGGGGCAACCTGACCAGAAAAACCTCCCTGCTGCAATGCAAATACAGACAGGAAAAAAGATGCTGTGGCCAGATAAGGGCAGTTGGGCCAGCCTTACTCTCCATCACCCCTGCTTTCCTCCATTGTCATCATTAACCCTTAGTTGCAACATGAAAGATTTTACAAGACTACTGCGTCTTCTGTTTTCTTCTAAATATAATGAAGCTGAAACTCAGCCTAAGAAGCAGATGGAAATATGTGCCACTTGAATTGTATTTCTGTTTAAAAAATAAAGAGGGATATTTCCTAATATGACCATGGCTGAACTTTAGATAGAGGGAGTGGAAAGATTGGTTAAATTTTCAAGAAAATTAGACAAGAAAGTAAAAAGGAAATTCTGTTATCAATAACTTGCAGTAACTTTTTGTAAAAGATCAGAGTACAGTAAACCCATCTTTCCTTAATGAGAATTTCGTTAATGTTTACAGTATGTATTGGTATGCAAACAACCTTTTAACTTGCATAATGAGCAATGAGATTAAAAAAAACCTCTAAACATATTTTCTCATTAAATAACATGTACTAAATAATATGTATTGAATAACATGTTGCTTTTAAATATTTTGACTTGTATGTAGCAGATCACTGTTTATACTGTATGTCAAACAGGTCTTCAGTAGCATGGTGATAGGGACAACTCTAACTGTCTGTTAGAGAATTTCTTGCTGCCAATATTTAAATCTTTATGTAAAAATATTTCTTTACTTGATAACACCATACAACAATGTTAAAGTTTATCATTACTATTTTATTTGCCCCCTTAGGCTGAGTCAGTCACATTTTAGTATGGATACTTTTGCCTGCTGGAAAGCCCATTCTTTTCCAAGCTAGCATTTACGCTGTCTCTGACTGTAATGTTTTTAATGTTGTCCCCTGGCTATCAGTCCATAACATTTAAATGTGACACATCCTTCCTTGTACTAGCTTTCCCTTTATTTTAGCAAATATGTTTTTGTACACTACAGACAGTTTCTTGTGGGCCATCTTGCTATGTGTACCATGTCAACCCATCTGAATTTGCTAGAACTTTAGCATTGCAGTGGGAATGATATTAAATTCTGTTACAAAGTGGAAATATTTCCCATTTTTAAGTGTATCTGAATGTTGATCAGAAATTGTACCTTTTTCTCCTTTTTCATGTCTTCACAGTAGGAGCTGTCTAATCAATGGCAAAATCAGTCAAAGAAAATGGGAAATGTTGTACTCTGTGGAGCAGACATAGTGAGATCCAAAAGCTGAAACAGTGGTGCCATAATGACCAGAGTAAAACAAGAAATAGATAATAACTAGCTAACGTAAATTAAGGGGGAAATAATTTTAGAGTAAGATTAAAGAAGAATAACATTACCCAAGTTACTTAAGGATTAAAGGATGAAAAGCTTCAAAAAAATCGTTGATTTGTCTTTATCACAAAAAAGTGGATAATCCAAAGATGATCATTTACTTTATATGTGTTTATCTTTCTCAGTTTGGGGGTTTTTGCTGTAATGTTTTGACCAACTGAGCTTCATGAGCAAAAGGGTCAAGATGCATGAATTATCTCTAAATCATGGTGAGGAGAGAAAATACTTTGCAGAAAGCAGTGGTGTCATTCTCCACTGATAAAACCAATTTAAAATCTTAGACAGTGGGCTCACGTGAGCTTTAAAAACCTTACTTCAAGATTTGAAAGTAAGTTTTGGGGGCAGCTAGGTGGTACAGTAATAGAGCACAGGTCCTGGAGTCGGGAGGACCTGACTGGTCTCAGACACTTGACACTTAATTGTTGTGTGACCTTGGACAAGTCATTTAACACCAATTGTCTTTCCTTCCCCCCACAAAAAAGAAGTAAGTTTTACCAAGCTTTTTCCCTTAAAAACATATTTGGTTTATTATAGTACCAGCAGTCTAAATGTGTTGTTCTCTTTTCTAGTCCTATAGTCTTTGTAAGCCAAGTCTCTGTTGCCCAGTAGTGGAACAAAGATGGAAATTAGTGCTTGACTTTGTTAACCTTAAAAGTTTGGTTAAAGGAGGCAAACAAGCTAGGTGATAGAAAAATCCATATTGTTTATTACTTTCCCTTAAAGCATAGCAGAGCCAACTTACTTGTACATACAAGGAGTCAGAGCATAAGTTCTGACTGTCTGAAAAGAGAAATGAGAAAGCTTATATACATTATTTTTAGCAGACTCAGAAAGCCTGTGTTACTTCACTTTTATGATCCCCTTGTCTGTTTAACCATGATACAAGACAAAGATTTTCCTTAATGGAATAGATTGTAAATACAATAAGTCAGGATAGTCGACAAAGTGTCAATTGGAATTACAACCCAGGATCTCTGTGTTTAATTTGCCATTAACATTCCATAACATAGTATACACCCATAAAATATTAAGATAAGGAAAAGTCACATAATTCAAGATAATTCCTTGGGGGCAAAGGTCTCATCCTTAATGGCCATGGGCTGAGCAAGGAATGCTCCATCTCGGCTTGTTGACATAAGATAGAGGTATTCTGAGTTTACGCAGAGAACAAAGAGACTTTAGGATCAGGCTTTTCTTCTGGTTAATCAGTTCAGACTCTGAGTCTTATTGAAATTACAAAAATGATACAAAATGGTACAAAATGTTCCTCATTTCCTCCTTTTGGTCAAAGGTGAGCAATGTGACACCTGAAGACCAATAAGATATGGAAAAACCTCTATCTTCCTCAGGGGTGAAGTTCTAAAAATCTTTATCTAGGTGGATTCAGATTTTTCCTTCCTGTGGTTGGATATCCCCAAAGATGGGCAGTAATTGTAAACTAATTGTAAACAAACTGAGGGAGCAAGTTGCAACGGGGGATCAGGGTAGCGAGCATAATGGGAATGCAAAGGGACTTAGAAAGGGAAAGAGCAGTTCTTCGTTCAGGTTCTGGTCCGGGTTCTTCAGAGGGCTGCCTGCATCTGATGTAGTCTATTCGGGAGCAGGGGCAGTCCTCAGATGTGACAAGAGGATCAAGGTGTTCATATCCACACGTTGACAGCTATAGGAGTAGTCAGACCTGACAGGAACTCCCAGAACACATATGATTTGATAATTGAGAGAAAAATAGCACAACATAGGTCCCAGCCACGCAGGGCTAAGTTCAACCAGTGCAATAAATGGTTCGGTATCCCAGCCACACAGGGCTGAATTTAAACAAATACAATAAAGTTTTTCTCACAGTTTACACACCTGTACAATTACATTAAGTCAGGTACAGACCAAGCCACTTAGATGGTTCACAATAGACTGGTACTGAGAGGAGGAAATTTGCATGTCACATGTTTTACATTTACGCATTAGATAACCAAGAAACTTAAACATGAACCATACAAAGTAATGCAATCATTATTAACAATGTTGAGTAACATTGAATTCCTTGTATTCCAGTTACCTATTCCCAATGTGCATTTAAGTCAGCACTTTTTTTTTAATTCCAGATGCCTGATTGTAGTTACCTGGTCCCAAGATCTCCCTTTTTTGACAAAAAGGTCTTTTTCTTAGGATGATTCTAAAAGAGAGTTCTGCTTCTCTGGTTCAGATCTAGAAATTCCCAGATAATTCTTACTTAATATAACCTAGTACAATCACTTAAATTTGGTTCTCTATTTTTGAAACTTCAGAGAATTTCAGTTTATGTGTTATTTGCTGTTTCTATCCTTACCTATATCTTGTACTTGGTTGTGTTGGTAAGCACAATGGACTCCTTAGCACTTAGTTCAACAAGTGCCCTTGAAGAGTTTGGCTTTTGTTTGCTTTGAGTAATTCAGTGTATTTCATTGAGTCTTACTAAGTGCTAAGCCCCAGGCTCAAACCCCTATTAGGTGTAAAACCTATGTGGGTGTGGATTGGCAACTAAGGTGGGGCCCAAGGTGGGGCCCCAAGGTGGGGCTAACTCCAGGGAGGGCCTAGTTTACATGTCTGGGACAGCAGAGGCTGTGGGTAGATCTTACACCCCCACAGAAGCTGCTAGCTGGATTGTTGAAACACTGGTATAAGAACCTTTTGAAATATGAAGGTCCAACCGTAAATTGAACTCATCTTCCCTTTAAAATTATCAGACAGATACTTTATAAAGGAAGTATAATTTCACCTTTTACCACTATCTTATACAATTTTGTGCAAAAACCCAAATTCAAGATCTTATTACCAAAACATAATAAATTTTGGAAGTCAAATCATATACATCTACATATAATTCTTAGGGAAATCAATCTGATCCTATTGCCTTTCTCAAAATTTGCTATCCCCTTTTTTAATTAGACATCTATCACATTATATCTTTGTCTTATTACTTGTCCTAATCATTTCCTCCTTTTGGAGGATGTTATCTCTATATTATTTTAATTTTAATAATCATGAACATAGGTTAAAATTGTAAGCTATTCATTCCTACATCCCATTATAATAACTCATAGATATGCTAATATCCATCTATTACCTAATAGATTTAGCATTGTGATTACAAAACTTCTTGATAATGTAAATTTGTTATGAAAGAAAAGAGAGACAATGTCATATGTCTTAACAGAAGGAAAGAACTTCTTTAGCTCTCTTTGATTCCAGGCATGAGTCATATCTGACAGCCAATCATATAGTCACTAGATGCTGAAAGCAGGGCTTAGGAGTAATTAGGTGGGGGAATTTTCTGTTTCAGAAAAGAAATACCAGAATTGAGAAAGAGAGTCAAGAAGATCCTACCTAGGCCATGTCCAAGGTCATTCTTCAAAACTTTTTTTCGCAGGCACAGACATCCAACTTTAAAAGTTCTCAGCCTGTAATGCCTGCCATTCTACTGCTCACTTCATGAGACCTATCCCTGTAATCAGAGCTTAAAATAATATTAAATTGTAGTCCCATAAAATCTTAAATAGCAAATAAATATCCTTCAGATAGGACTGTCCCAAATTTTATTGAGCTAATAATCATCAAATTAAGCTACATAACTTTTCTGTCTTCCAAAATACTTTCTCACACTCTCTCAACTTACTTAAACCATCTGAAACTAGTATTCTCTTGGGACAGGAGAGGCTTAGCTAACTCCCATTGGTCTCCAAATCTTCTTATCTGCCTTTCATATTTCCAATCAAACCCTTATTTATCTTTCCAAATCTCTCAAACCTATTTTCAACCGTAAGACAGGACAGCCCATAAGTTAATACTTTTTACTGACATAACTGTCTGTACTGGAATCCCATTCCAGGTTAAACAAAGCAGAGAGGTTAATGACTAACCCCACAGGTTGATGGATTTATGTCCCTGTTTACTCATTCTGGAGGAAAGGGACACTTTAGGAATTAAATCTTATACACATTGATGAGCTCTAACTCTTGCTTAAAGTCACAAAAAATATTTTTCAAAAGATTTCTAGAATTATTTCCCTTCTTTAAAAACAGTTTGAAATTTAACCTGATGTTAAAAGGAATACTCACTAAACTTTTCTGAAGAAAATTATTTAGAAGGTTTTAAAACGATAGACATCTCTTTCTTTCTCCTTAAAGCAAATTAACCCTTAAACACTGGAATTCGTTAACTAAGTTGGTGGAAAATGTCCTCATTCTCAAAGTATTTATACAGAATTCCTAGATATTACAAAGTTCCTTAGTTACAAAGGTGTTCTAATAGAGTGTACTTAGTTCCTATAATTTAAGAAGAACATACCCAGTCAAATTAGCCTTATCACAATAACAAAGTTTACCAGGACTTTAAAAACTTACTTCATAGGAATTCCTCTACACAGAAAACTACACAAGGCTGATAAGAATTCATGGCTAGATGGTGCCAAAAGTCTTTAGTTCAGTTAATAACCTCAGTTTCTTAATTAAGTACAATTCCTAATCTAACAACATCTAGATTACAAGAGGAATTGTTTTTCTAACAGCATAGGTAATGCAATGTTAACCAAGTTGCATAACACAACAAATTTAGAAATATAAGTTCATCACAAGCAATTATCATGTATTTAAAACTTGAGACAGAACTAATTAATTACCAATCAAGTGATCATAACTTAGTTGGATGAGAAAATCAAATCTGGATTCATAATCACTAGTGGTAGCATTTTAATTTCTAAGACTCAATACTCTTAGCAATGTAAAAGAAAAGATTATTATCTATAAAATCACATTTTTCTTCAATATTACTGATACATCTGTTTGCCAAATTACACAATTTAGAAATGTAACAATTCCCTAAATATAAACAACCCATTTATCAATTTAGGTGAACACATTTCTAAATCTCCTTGCACAGAGAATCTTTCACCTCATCATTTGAAACTATAATTTTAAACCACCACATATATTCTCATGATTTACAAAATTTCACATGGAAAGTCTGTCCTCAGTAAATATCAATATTATTAACTTTATTTTTTACTTTATTACTTACTTTATTAACTTATTTATTAACTTTATTATTTACTTGTTATAAGTTCCAAATCATCAAATTTTGTCACATCCCTTTAAAAACCTAATTCACATATATCAAAATCAGACTAAAATTGCTATAATATAATTTCTATCACACCATGATCTTCTCAAATTTCACAATCCAAGAGAATTTTAGAAATACAATGCAATTTTAGAAATGCAGAAACAATAAATTTCAGATGACATCCATTGCATTTCCCCATTACCACATATAGAAATTACTCAACTTGTTACTTTCGGTATTTAAAAACCATTTCAGAAGTTAACGGTTACATTTAAATTAGAGAGCTAGTAATAATGTTATGTCTAACATATACCAAACATTATGTTAAACACTTTATAATCATTATATCATATTGATCCCATAACAACAATCATTATTATTTTCCCTTTACAAATCAGGAAACAGGTCAAACAGAGATAAAATACAGTTTTGTAATTGGCACAGAGAAGTGTAAAGTTACCTAGAGCAGAGGCTTTTCTCAGTGATGACAATTCTTGGAGGCAGAGCTCAAGGAATGCTAAACTACAGTCCAAATGCATCTACCTCACCCTTCCCCCACAACTGCAGAAGTTACTGAGCCTAGGGCGGTCAGCAGCTGCTGGGGCAGGATGGGCAGAATGCATAGGACCTGGGTGACATTTCCAAGCTCTGCCACAAAGATGAGCTACAAAGGTACCCAGGGGGCACAGGACTGTCAGGATACTGTCAGTCTCTAAATTTCTGCCCCTTTCCTCCTTTTCCCAGGTGGAGAAGAGTGATTTAAGTTTTCCCTACAGTTCTCCTGCATTCTCTTCTTATAATCTGATCTGGGATGAGAGGAGTTAACAGGAATCCTTGTAGCTGTTTAAATGTCCCACACTGAGATACTCTTTTAACTCCAGGGAGGGGAGTGGGGAATGATAAGTGATCAGCATTGGGAGGAGGTGTTTCAGCAAGAGTGAGCTCCTGGAGTGATTTATAGTCTTAGGAGTTCTCTCTCAAAAATCCAACTAATCTGTTTCCAAACTTTTAATGATTAATCCCAGAATCTGCTAAAATGTTTTAGCTCTATTTCTTTGTAAATACAGTTTGGCCAGACTAGAAATTACAAGAAATTGTTTCCCTACTTGCAGCCTTAGAAATTTCTGGCTGCCTCTGTTTCAGATTTTACAAGGTATAGACATTTCACAGCACACACGCTCACACACATACTGACAGAAAATAAACAGAACAAATATAGACTGAGCTCAGATTTTAACGACAAAAAGAGGGAATTAGAGGCTTTCATGAATTGGCTATTAGCACCCCTATGGTCTTTTGGGGAAGCCTTGGCATCACTGATGTTTCTGACTCTCCATAACCTACATCCAGAGTGTAGCTGTCCTTCTCTAAAACAAAGCCCTTGGAAAGGCCGGGAAGGGGGGAAAGAAAGGAGGCAATGGCAGCAGCCGTACAAAGTTATCCTCGTTAGGCTAGGGCAGTTAAGGAAAAGGTGAGGAGTGAGGACAAGATACATTTATCCTCCCCCTAATCAGAGCCTTTAAGGAGAGTGGAGGCAGGAAGGAGGCAAGGAATAGGGCAGAGAGAGTAGAACAGCTAGAGCTGGAGCTGTTGGAAAAGGGGGAGAGCGAGGTTGAGGGAATTAGCAGCTTTCTGAGCCTTAAGGAAAAAGGCTTTTGCCTTTTGTTCTTGCTCATCTTAGCAAGCCCAAGGTGAAAAACATTCCCAATTCGTTTTCAAAGATCGATCTACAGAGGGAACCAAATTATCCAGAGCGATTTAACACAAAATAGTCCCCACCCCCAGAGCTAGCTTAAAGGGAATTTCAGACTTCAACCAAATTTGTGGAAGTCCTTCCTGGAAGCTGGGAATAGAGACAACTTACCCCGCCCCCCACCTCGTCAAGGCCAAAATTCCAGGAAAAAATGAATCCTGTGGCTCCTGAAGCATTGGCATGGTTCGGCTGCAGTTCTTTGTCCTGGTCCACCATTTCCATCTGCAGTTCACGGCAACATAACTGTAAACCTTAAAAGTTTGGTTAAGGGAGGCAAACAAGCTAGGTGATAGAAAAATCCATATTGTTTATTGTTTTCCCTTAAAGCATAGTGAAGTTAACTTACTTGTATGTGCAAGGAGTCAGAGCATAAGTTCTGACTGTCTGAAGAAAGAAATGAGACAGCTTATATACATTATTTTTAGCAGACTCAGCAAGCCCGTGTTACTTCACTTTTATGATCCCCATGTCTGTTTAACTACGATACAAGACAAAGATTTTCCTTAAGGGAATAGATTGTAAATACAATAAGTCAGGATAGTTGACAAAGTATCAATTGGAATTACAACCCAGGATCTCTGTGTTTAATTTGCCATTAACATTGCATAACGTAGTATATGCCCATAGAATATTAAGATAAGAAAAAGTGACATAATTCAAGATAATTCCTCGGGGCTAAAGGTTCCATCCTTAATGGCCATGGGCTGAGCAAGGAATGCTCCATCTCAGCTTGTTGACATAAGATAGAGGTATTCTGAGTTCACTCAGAAAACAAAGAGACTTTTAGGATCAGGCTTTTATTCTGGTTAATCAGTTCAGACTCTGAGTCTTATTGAAATTACAAAAAAAATGATATAAAATGGTATAAAATGCTCTTCAACTTAAGTATCTATTTTTACTGCTTTTTATTTGACTATTTGTATTTTATAGTTTATTAAAATCAAATTTAAATTATACAACATTTTGTTGTTAAATGAAACATTGAGTTTAATGGAGTTAAATCTCTTTAAAGGGTCAAAATTAATTGTGTCAGAATCACAGTTTACTGACTGGTCTGGGCAAGAAGGAGCAGTTTCTACCTCTCAAAAGAGAAGTGATTTTTCACCCACACAATAATTCATTAAATACATCCCAAACAATCTTCTCTATGACTTTGTAATTTCCTGCTAATAAAGAGTGTTAGAGTAGATTAATTGCTGGCCTAAAGCTTTATTCAGTCTGTACTAATCAATCTTAGTGGCCACTTATTACTTCTTCTATGCCTAATCAATAGTATTTGTCCATTAAATAGCTCTTAAAAGATAAATATGCAATAAAACTTCCCACTACCAGGTATACTGGTCTACCCCCAAACTGGCTTAATCCTATCCATATTAACTAACAGAGTCTTGTGTCTCTAACTCAGGCTGAAGAGCATTTTCATGTCTATATGCATGTTTTAGAAGCAATAAAAACTGCCTTTCTCTCAAGTAAATCTTAATGTGCCTGTGATATTCAGCTCCTCTAGGGGGACTCCAACCAAAAGCCATGAATGAAAGACAATGAGGCAAGTCCATTTGAATTTCCAAAGTAGTTTAAGAAAGGAGGGAAAAACAACAGCAATGAGAAGGTCACTCATTCAGTTCCCTTATTTTAGGGCAGAGGAAATTTACCAAAGATGACACAGTGGTAGATAGATCAAGGACTAGAACCCAACTTTCCTGCTCTTCTCCAACCCCTCACCCAGTATTCTTGCCACTGCACAAAGCAGGGTCTCTTAGGATGTTATTAATATTTTTTTCTGTGTACTTAACCAAGAAATTTCCCCAGAAGTCTCTATGTTTGCTAGTTCCCATAACCTCCTAAGCATAATTTTCTCTTTATTCATTGGGATCCAAGCAAGAGTCTTGTTATCTGTCACTTAAAGGTTCCAAGTTACTGCTTTGGAATAGGGGTTAGTTCTACTTCTGGCTAGTTGAGTCCTTAGTGGGGTAGCTACTATTACTCACAGATTGTTATTTGTTGTTTGAAGAAGACCAATGACATCAGGAAGGTAATGTCTTGTCTTGCAAGTGAATTGGATTCAAGTGAGACTTTGTTAGCTCTTCCTTTCTTCCTTCTTTCCTTCTCTTCCTCCCTCCCTCCACAAAGGACTCATACCCTTATCTGTGGGTGCTCTGCCCAAAGGAATATAAATTTTAATCACTGAAATGTCACAAGATGTATTGAAGTATATGGGCTAATTTTTTTTCTCTTCCCTACTTATTTATTCTATCATTTAAAAAAGCTGGGACAATTAACTCTTCTATAACACATAGTATCATTTATGATTTCTTGAAATACAGCACTGGAGAAAACCAGACTTTGACAAAGCCCATTGGGATTCAAATGGAGTTACTTGACCATGTCTTAAAACCAAGTCATTCTGGCTCTCACTGATTGGCCAACAATGTTTCCCAGCCCAAGCTTCCCTTGTCATTGTTTGAATTTTTATGACTCAGAGTGACTGTAAATAGCAATTGTTTTTGTTCTGGCCAGAAACCCTGAGGGTCTTCCCATCCCAGACTGGCTTTTTTTAAGTAGGGAATAAAGAGGGCATTTTTTGCCTCATTTCTTACCTAGCCTTAATCACTGAATAGGTGTTGCCTCAGTCAAAGTGAGAAATTCAATCTTACTTTAAAAAGACCAAGTTCTCCCACTGCATCAAGAGTCATCTCCAGTTGTCCTGATCTATATTTTGCCACTGGAGCCAGTTGGCTCTGGAGGAGAGAGTGAGGCTGGTGACCTTGCACAGTCCTGCCTAAGTTAAATCCAATACACTTGCAAGTCAAGACATCACCTTCCTGATGTCCTTGGTCCTCTTTGAGAAGGAAGGACAAACAACAGTTCTACCTCTAAAATCCTTCCTAAGGAAATATCCTTAATAGTCTCATTTTCTCTTATTATTTTTTGTTATTTTCTCTAGTTGTGCTCTGTTTCCTGACAAACATATCCAGTTAATTGGCTCCAGATATTACCTCTATTCAAATCCCTCAATAGCTATGATTTTTCCCAAATTGGAGACCTGCATTTCCTAATATCTGCTAAACATCTCCTTTCTACTCATTGGGTTTTTGTGACATTGCTTTTTCCTGGTTCACCCCCTCTGTGTCTGCCAAGTTCCTTCTCAATCTCCTTTTCAGTATCATTGACAAGGTCCTTTCTCTCTCCTTTTCCTCACTTCTCCATCTTCTTTCCTTTCCTTTCCTTTCCTTTCCTTTCCTTTCCTTTCCTTTCCTTTCCTTTCCTTTCCTTTCCTTTCCTTTCCTTTCCTTTCCTTTCCTTTCCTTTCCTTTCCTTTCCTTTCCTTTCCTTTCCTTTCCTTCCCTTTCCTTTCCTTTCCTTTCCTTTCCTTTTTTCCTTCCCCTTTACTGTTCCTTTCCTTCCTTTTTTCCTTCCACTTCAATTATTCCTCACCTTTCCCTCTCCTTTCCTTCCCTCTCACCTCCCCCCATCTTTTATCTTTTGATCTCTTCAGTTCTCCCTGGTTCAATTATTATACAGTTTATATTATTATAATTATGCTTATATTATTATAGCTCAATGAACTATATAGTTAATTTCCAAATCTACATATCTAGCCCTTAAATTTGTCCTGAGTTCTGGTCCGATACTGTCGATTGTTTCTTGGATATCTACCTGAATGCCCTATAGGTATCTCAAACTAAATAGGTCCAAAATGAAATTTAATATTCTATACTCTCCCCTTCTCTCTCTCTCTCTCTCTCTCTCTCTCTCTCTCTCTCTCTCTCTTTGTCTTAACTGCACTATTCCTGCCAAGGGCATTAGTATTCATCTAATATTGAGGTTTACAACCTCAGGCTTACTTCCAGTTCTTCACTCATTTACCTTCTCTCAGTCCCTTCTCACCACTCCCAGCTACCATACTCAATTACCTCTCATCTGCTCAATGATATAGCCTCTTAATTGGCCTCCTGGTTCCAGTTTCCTCACTCCAATACATTCTCAATGCATTTGCCAAATTGATATTCCTCTACTATAGGTCTGATGATATCACTGTCCTACTCATGAAGTTATAGTAGCTACTTATTAGTTCTAGAATAAAGCCATTAATAATCTACCTCCAACATATCTTTGCAGATTTATTTCAATTATTGTCCCTCATATGCTCAGTGTACAAAATAAATGATGATATTCCATCTGCTGGCTGTGTGCCTTTTTGTAAGTAATCCCCCATGCCTGAAATGCTCTCTCCTCACTGCTACATTTTATAATCCCCAACTACCTTCATTGTTCAGTTCAAGTACTACTTTATGAGTCCTTTCTTGATCCCCAAGTTGTTAGTTTAGCTTCTATATCAATATATTTACTTCATACATAGTTTGTATTCATCTGTGTCTAGTCTTCCCTCCTTCAAGTAGAATGTATTTTTTGAAGGCAAGAACTTTCCTTTTTTGTATCCCCTTCATCTTGGACACAAAAAGTACTTAATATGTAATAGTAATGATAATTGACTCATATGTCATAGGATCATATATTAGGAGCTATAAGGGATCTGACAACTCCTGTAACTCAAATTCCTTCACTTTACAATTTAAGAAAATAATGGCCAGTAAGTTTAAGCACCTTGTTCAAGGTTACACAGGTAACATATAAAAGAGGTCAGATTCAAATCCAGATTTTCTGGCTCCAGGTTGAGCTCTTTTCTACTTCATCATAATGCCTTTCAGAGTCAGACTACTTTTTCAAAATTGAACTTAGATTTTCCTCTTCCAAACTAGTTCTTTCTCTTGACATCCCTATTTCTATTATTCTTTTCCAGTCATTCAGGATCAAAATCTTCAGGTGATATTTGTCCCCTTCCTCTCTCACTTCCCAAATCCAATTAGTCATCAAGTTGGGTGCTAATTTTTCTTCTGAAATGTCTCACCCTTCTATTTTTTTTTCTTTCTGTACATTATGCCATCATCTCATTTTAAGACCTCATTATTTCTACTCAGGATTACTGAAGGAATCTTCAGTCTTTTATTTTCCTTGGAATCAGTTTCTCCCTATTCTATTTCATCTGTCACACCATTACCAGATTAATTTTATTTTTAAAATAAATATTTTATTGATGCTTCCTTATTACGTAGGTATTGTCTACTAATACTTCCCCCTACATAGAATACCCCATTTTAACCAAAAAATGTAGTTAAGTAAGACAAACCAACACATTAGCCATGTCAATAGAGGGAAATATGGTTCATTGTCCTCTGAAATTATGATTGTTATTATATTGAACACACATAATAGCACTTACTGTTATCTTTCTATACTTTTATTATGATCATTGTATAAACTATTATCTGTATTCTACATACTTTACTCTGTATCAGCTTATATAGCCCTAGGTTCTTTGAATTAATATTTATTTTTCCTTAAAAGCAATAATATTCCATTTTTTCATATATCCTGATTATTTCAGCCATTCCCCAAATGACAAGCATCCATTTTCTTTCTAGTTTTTTGCTACCACGAAAAGTACTGCTTAAAATATTGTTTGCTGTGTCAACACAAAGATATATTGTGTATATAAAACAGATATAGACATAGATGTATCCCTGTCTTTGAGAGTGGAATATATGTCCATTAGTGGTATCACTGAGTCAAAAAGTATATACATTTTAACGTATACTTTCTATTACATTTAAAAATTATTTTCAAAAACATTTGGATGATTCACAGTTCTACCAATGAGGCATTAGTCTATCTTCCCATAATCCTTTTAACACTAACCATCTTTGTCTTCTGTCACTAATGCCAATCTCATAATAGTCAAGTGAAACTCAGAAATATTTTAATTTGCATTTTATTATTATTAATACTTTGAAATATTTTTTCATACACGTAATTATTCTTTGCATCTCTTCTTTTGAAAATTGTGTATTTCTATCCTTTGATAACAGTTTTTGAGAAATACTTTTTTCTTATATATTTGTATAAAATCCTTATAGATTTTGATAGCAAATGTTTTTGCAGAGACTATTTAACGCCTATACTTTTTTTCTCATTTGATAGCTTCACTTCTTAGACTATCTATAGAGATTTTGTTCAGTAAAACCTTTTAAATTTTGTGTAAATAGTGTATTTTATATTTTTTGATCACTTCTATCATTCATTTAAGAATTTTCTTCCTAACTATTAATCTTAAAGGTGTCTCCTTTTTCTTCTTTTTGTTAAGATGATGAGACCTTTTCATGCTGTAATTTCTTAATCACTAGGAAACTGCTATTGTCATATATGGCATAACATTGGTCAAAGTCTAATTTCTGTCAAACTGCTTTCCAATTTTCCTAGCAATCAATGTCAAATTCAACTAGTTCTTTCCACAACCATTTGTGGTTTTGGATTTATCAAAAACTAATTTAGAACTCTTACTAAACCTAGTAGATTAGTTTTCTCAAAGCACATTTTGATCATGTCACTTCTATACTCAAAAAGTCTCTAATGTCTTCTTATTGTTTATTGAATTAAATTTAGATTATTTACCCTGGTATTCAAGGCTTTTCTCCCTTTGGTCTTAACTTACCTTCTCTAATCTTCCTTTGGTTTTCTAAATTCTAGGTAACTTGGACTACCCACTTTTCTCCAAAGAGGTAATATTATTTCCTTCATCTGTCAAAAATCTATCAACCCATGTAGTAACTCTTTTTAGTATACCTTTACTATTTCCCCAATCCATCCTAATCCTACTTCCAAGAATACTTTTTACCTAATTATGGGACTTATAATTTTATTTTAGTATAGTTGCTTAAATAATTATTTATACTAGATCATAATCTCCTTGAAGATAGGGATCATATTTCACTTTTTAGTATCATTTCTTCTTGCCCCTACCCTCCTAATCCTTATCACAGCAAAGTACTCAACAATTTGTTGAATTACTTGAATCATTCAATAAGAAGTCAGTCTAAAATTTTGAATTATGTTGTTAAAAAAGAAACTAAGGCAACTATGTCCTTTGACTCAGTGATCTCACATTAGACATATAAACTCCATGAAACTGAAAGGTCTCATGCACCCCAAAATACTCATAGCAGCGTGTGTGTGTGTGTGTGTGTGTGTGTGTGTGTGTGTGTTTATGCAGGTATATGTTTGCTAGCAATACAGCCATCGAGAAATAGAAAATCAATTTGTGGTACACAAATTTAGAGATATTACTGCACCACAAGAAACAATGAATTTAAAGCATTCATATCAACATGGGAAGAATAACATGAACGTATTCAGTGAGAAGTATAAACTTTTGGGGCAAATTCTCTTTCAAACTTAGCCCCTTTTAGACCTAGCAATTTTCAAATATCAAATAACAACATTTTCATATGGAAGATTAAGGAATGCACTGAACAAGGAGGAAGTGACCTTACCTCCTAAGAAAGTATTACTTCTGTGCCTTTGACCTATCCATTCCTTCACAGAGATGGGTGGAAGAAAGGTGGGAGTGAAGCCTGGAGAAACCAAGCAACATCAGACTCTTTTGTTGTTATATAACCTGAGTTAGGGGGTTGAAAATTTAGAAAGCATATTGGTTTAGTCATCATTGACTTAAAAAAAAAGGCTAAGCCTGAGAGTGACAACTTATTATAGCATGTCTTTGTTCTAAGAACTTGATACTTGGGACTCCCAAAAAAGAAAAATCCCCTCTTCCTTGCAGAAGTGTAGGGAATAGGTATGCAGAACACTGTATACTGTTACACAGTTGATGTGTTGGTTAGTTTTGCTGAACTGCTTGTTTGCCTCTTTTAGAAATTTTTCATTGCACAAAATTGTTTGCTGTGTAATTGGGATTTATAATATATAATGGGATTTGTATTGTAAAGGGGAGGGGAATATTCAGAAATTATGTTATTATATACAAAAATCAATAAAGAAAAAGCAATTAAAAGAGCAGCAGTTATAATTCAATTATTGTTTAGAGAATGTTAAATATTTCTTAGCTGTATAAACCTGGGCAAGTCATCTAACCCTATTTACCTCAGTTTCCTCACCTGTAAAATGAGCTGGAGAAGGAAATGGCAAGTTACTCTAGTATCTTTGCCAAGAAAACCCCAAATCAGGGCACAAAGAGTTGGACACTACTGAAACAACTGAACAAGAGTTGTTTTCTAGAAAGATATCCATAGCTAGCTAATATTAACATCTCAATTCCTTCTGAAATGAAGGGAAGTATCTTGATTGCAGGAAAAAGTAAAACAGTTTTTCCAATGATGGACCTCCTTATATAGGAAGACCTTTTGCAGTAAGAAGGGTCCTTTTCTTTGTGTCTCTGTGACCTCTTACCACATGGGAAGAATGTTTTTTTTTTAAATTATAGCTATCTCCTAAGTTCCCTACTTTTATTCTTTGGCATGCCAGTATAAGATAGGTGACCACTTTTGCCTGGAACTTGAAAAGAAAATGGTCAACAATATATGAATGCTTCAACTTTGTTTAACTGCATGTGAAATGTGTTTTGGGCCACTCTCTCAGAATCAGGAGTGCTATATCTGACTCTAGTATTCTAGGATGTGTTCCTGAGGATGTATAGATTGTATCTTTTCTACTGCCATGAGCTCTAGGTTCCCTGGCTGGCTTCTCCCTACTTTTAGGGGCCAGGAATCAATGTATGTTCCAGTTCAATCTATCCATTTAACAACAATTAACTTTTAAAAAGGGATATTTACAGATAGATAGGTGATAGACAAATTAAGTAGATAGAGAGATAGATATAGAAAAGTTGTTATAGCAAGAATATACAAAATTTTTCTCCAGTACTTGAGGGGCATACTCTCTCTTATATTGCTTTAATCTCTGTGAGGAGTAGACTCAAATTTTATTTCAGTTCCTCAATAGCATTTGCCTTGCCAACTTCACGTCCAGATAAGTCATGACTACTGAATGAGTCCTCTTCTCAGCTTCCACTGACCTGGATCAAGGCCATTCTCATTACTCCTTGATCTACAGAATATTGATAACGTGTTGGCTATAAACCCAGATTCTAGAATGCTGGAATGCCAAGTTGCCCTCTGGACCTTTTGAACTCATAAAGTCAGAGGGGCCTGTTCCTTCATCAAAAATAAAAGAAGAAAAAACACAGAGGTCAAGGATTAAGTTTCTTTCTTAGAAACATATGATCTCAGAGAGAAGAAGGGACCTTGAGCCTTTCTCTTTAGGGCATGGGCTCTCACCTGATCAAGCAAAGCAGTCACCAATGAAATAAAGAGCTCAAGACAAAGGCCTTTTTTGAAGATTCCCCTAGTTCTAGCTGTCAATCAATCAAAAAACATTTATCAACTGCCTAGTATGTGCCAGGCACTGGGTAAGCTTTGATAATACAAAAAGATGCAAAAGATAATCACTGTCCTCAAGAAGCTCACAATCTAATGAACTATACAGATTTATGGAGAATGGAAGAATTTATGACCAAACAGGAGACAGAGAACATGATGAAATGCAAAATGGATAATTGTGATTACAATAAGCTGAAAAGTTTTTGCACAAACAAAGTGAATGGAACTAATATTAGGAGGGAAGCGGAAAACTGGGAAAGAATTTTTACTACTAGTATCTCTTATAAAGGCCTCATTTCTAAAACATATAGAGAACTGAGTGAAATTTACAAGAATACAAGTCATTCCATGATTGATAAATGATCAAAGGATATGAACAGGTAGTTTTCAAAGGAAAAAATTAAAACTATCTGTAGTCATATGAAAAAATGCTCTAAATACTTGATTAGAGAAATGAAAATCAAAATATCTCTGAGGTACCACATCATATATATCATACTGGCTAACATGACAAAACAGGAAATGATAAATATTAGAGAAGATATGGGAAAATTGGAACACTAATGCATTGTTGGTAGAGTTGTGAACTGATCCAACCCTTCTGGAGAGCAATTTTGAACTATGCCCAAAGGGCTATAAAAATGTGCATACGCTTTGACCCAGCGATACCACTTCCAGGGTTGTATCCCAAAGAGATCATGCAAATGGGAAAAAGACCCACAAGTACAAAATATTTATAGCGCCTCTTTTTGTGGTGGTCAAGAACTGGAAATTGAAGGGATGCCCATCAATTGGGTGTAACAAGAATGTTACTTGCCACTACTATGGCTGTGTAAGGCCAATAAAACCAGCACACAGGAGGGCTACTAGCACAAGTTCTTTGATCTGCTTTTCTAAAGAAAGCGACTTTAAGGGGTTAACAATCTTACTTTAATTCAACATAAATATATCATTCACTTAATTAAGGGGGAAAAGCCAGTACCCTGAACTTCAGAGGGAATACAAACAGAAAGTAAAGTGTACATAATATAAACAGAGCAAATAAACACCAATCAGCAGACAGGGATTCTAGCTGTCTGACCAAGACATTACATACATAGTTACCAGAGAGAGAAGCACCAACATCTGGGTTTTCAAAACCAAAGGGCTCCTTAATAGCTACCCAAGGTCTCCACACCATCACTCTTCCAATGAGTGAGCCCCTAAAGCAAAACCTCTCCTCCCACAGTTCTGAGAGTTCTTAATTCTTGATTCTGAGTTCAAAGGCTCTCCTCTAGGTATATATGTATTCTTTTTCGGGGCCTGAGTGCCTCATACCTCTTGAGGGCTTCACACCTCTATGTCCTAACTAGCAAAAGGGTATGGGCATTCCTACAATCAAAGGCAAGACTCAGTCAAAGACATTTGATTACCTTAGTGCTAAGAAGCACTCTAAAACAAAAGAAAACAAAAATTCCCACTTTGCTTGCCCTTACATTGGGGAATGGCTGAACAAATTGGGGTACATGAATGCATTAGACTACTATTATGCTATAAGAAATGATGAACAGGCTGACTTCAGAAAAACCTGAAAAGACTTATATGAACTGATGCTGAGTGAAGTGAACAGAACCAGGAGAACATTGTACACAGTAACAGCCATAGTATACAATGACTGACCTTGATAGACTTAGCTCTTCTCGGCAATGTGAGGACCTAAAACAATTCCAAAAGACTGATGATGGAAAATGTCATCCACATCCAGAAAAGAAATACAGAGTCTGAATGCAGATTGAATCAGACTTTTTACTTTTTCGTTTTGCTTTATGTTTTTTTTCTTTCTCGTGTTTACTCCCATTCATTCTAATTCTTCTATGCAACATGACTAATGTGAAAATATCTTTAATAGGAATGTATATGTAGAGCCTATATTAGATTGCATGCTGTCTTGGGGAGGGGAAGGGAAGAGAGGAGGAGAAAATTTAAAACTTATGGAAATGAATGTTGAAAACTAAAAATAAATTAATTAAATTAATTACAAAAAGAAATAATTACAGAATATTTACTCATGATCCAAAGTCTCTGCTGCGCAAGACTTCCCTAATGTGGCAGTAAGGTTCTCCAAAAAATGGCCTCCCAGTTTCTCCTTTTGAGGAGCTTCCATCAGCTGAACAAATTGGTGAGATCACCAGATTGCACACTAGACCCTAGTTATAAACTTGTGATATTACATTATTCCAGTCTTTTTAAAAGCTGCTGAGTCACCCACCCATTATCTTTCTGGATGAGAAGTATAACTGACAACAGCTGGGGCAGAGTTCTGTTCTGATGCTCAAGGGAGAGATTTTTAAAGTTGTCAAACATGAGGACTGTAGACCACAGCAGCAACACTCCTGAGTGCTGCCAGAACCATATTAAAATATAATTTTAAAATGTTAACAAAATATATAAAAATACAATAAAACATAATGTTAAGTTGTGGTTTTCTAAGTCAATATGAGGTCCACCAGGATCCATTTCTATTTGAGTTTGACACCAGGTTGAGTTACTAATAGACCTTTAATGCTTGTTCCAATGGGCAAGTAGTGAAGGGAATCTAAAGGCCATTTTACAGCCCATATTATTCCTCTGCTTGTGAATAGGTTAGAAAAGTTGTCAGCTTTTTGATGTAGCTGTACATACTTCAAAGTAGCTTTAAAAATCTGATAAATGGTTCAGGACATCTAACATGTGTTATTCCTGCCAGAGCTCAGATCTTTGGAAAATTTAAGAATTGACACCGCAATTTCTTGAATACCTACTATGCACCTAATAGGGAGGAATTCAACCTGTTATTTCAAGGATATGGGGAGTTCCCTATAAGAAAAAGCCCTTCTACCAATGTAGATGAGCACCTGCTTAACAACTAAGTCAACTAGCATTTAGTAAGGACTTGCTGTATGCCAGAAAGTGTGCTAAGCACTAACTTATAGTCGTAGAGACTTATCTATGGCACTAAAAAATTAGGACCAAAGAGCAAATATAGATCAGAATTCATAGTTGAACCCAAGTCTTATTGACTCTGAAGCTTGTTCTCTATCAGGTCCCATTGGAAAAGGACTGGTAGAGGAGTAAACAAGCCACCCTCAGCCTCATTTTCCTCATCTCTAAAGCAAAAGAATTGGACTAGGTAGTTACCGAGGTTCCTTCCCACTATAAATCTATGATCCCTTCTACTATACCATTCGAACTCTTGAGATACAAGTGTTATGCTAAAAACTCCAATAAGGTTGGCTAATATGGTGAAACTAGCCTTGCATGAACCCACTAGATATGGACTTACCATTGATAGTGCATTGAGGACCTTGAAAATTTCTAACACTCTATCTCTATTTAACTGGTGATTTGAGATCACAAGAAGCAAAATCCACCCAGTTCTCAACCAATGAAATGGTGGCTAGAATAGAAATGCAGAAAGCATGACCTATGGAGTTGGGGGTGGGAGGTAGAGCTGGGGTGTTGTAGTACCTGCTGTACAATGAGATGAAGTGGACCTAGCAGAAGCAGAGCAATTGGGACAAGCTGCTTTCAATTAAAATGAAGATCACAATAATATATTAGGTACTTTCTATATGCCAGGCATTGGGCTAAGTACCGGGAATCCAAATACAAGCAGAAAGAAAGATAATCCTTGACCTCAAGGAACCTACATTCTGATGGGGAAAGATAAAAAGACAACAAATAAAAGGAGACTTTAAAGAAAGGGAATGGGGGAATAAAGGGTGGTGTTCCCTATGTGGAATCATGGTAAAGGCAGTCCAGAGAGTCAAAACTAGAGGCTGAAGAAGAATAAACACATGGCTGACCTGGACATTTTCCTTAATCTTTTGGTGGTGATTGGTGGAGCCACAATGGCAAATTACATGCTGAGACCCAGCTGAATTCTCCCAACATTTTCATTCTTTAAAGTAACACCTCAAATCAAATTTTGGAGTGGCAGACACAACAAAAGGTCAGAGGGAGTCTTTTTTCCAGTCTAAGACAACTTATCAAGTCTGAAGGAGAGGTCTATAACACTGAGATGGGCACAATCCCAGACCTCAGAAGGAGCACCAGCAGTGGGCTTTGGAGCTGCTGAGACAGCAGTGGGAGCAGCAGCAGCTTTAGGAGCTCTCATCCCAGAAATTTAAAGGTGGTTGATCAACTTGTCAGAAAGAGATTACATGGGATTTTGCTAGCATTGGGTACAGCTGGTGCTGATTGACAACTCTATTGCACTAAAGCAGTTCTAGGTTAGAGTTCCAAGGCAGAGATGTGCACTTGTGTGTGTGACAAAGGAACAGGAGCCCTGGTCACAATTCCAGGGGCAAGAGAAGCACTAGTATTGTGACTACAGAGGAGCAGGTGCTCTTCCTTGGTAAGGACAAGAGCCCTGACCAGGAAAGCAGTGATTATACCTCTCCTGGGATCATACCACCTCGGAAGCACTGAAAACTTGAAGCCCTCAGAACTACTTTAGAAAACAGTAGCACAAAAAACTTTAAGATTTGCCCCCCCCACCCCAGATGAGCAGAGTCCAACTTTAACATAAAGTTCTAAGTAAATAATAAGCTGGCAAATAAGGAAAAAACAAAAAAAAAAGAATTTGGCCTTATAAAAGGTACTATGGTAGCTGGGAAGACCTCATAAACTCAGAAGAAGACAACAATGTGGAAACATATACAAGCAAAGCCTCAAAGAAAAATGCTAATTGACCACAAGGCCAGCAATAATTCCTGGAAGAATTAAAGAAAGAGATAAGTGTGGTAGAGGAAAAGTTGAGAAAAGAAATGAGAGTAATGTAAGAAAATTAGGCTAAAAGAAACAAAAAAAAATACTGAAAAATAACACCTTAAAAAACAGAATAGACCTAATGATAAAAGAAGCACAAAAGTTCACTTAAGAAAAGACTTTTAAAAGCAGAATTAGCCAAATGATAAGAGAGGTATAAAAGTTCATTGAAGAAAATAATTTCTTAGAAGTTAGAATTTGGTAAGTAGAAGCTAATGATACCATGGGACTTCAAGAAACAATAAAACAAAGTCAAAAGAATGGAAAAAAAATTAAGAAAATGGAAATATCTCATCATAAAAACAATTGCCTTCAAAAATAGATTGAGGAGAGATAATTTAAGAATTATTGGACTCTCTGAAAGCCATGATTAAGAAAAGAGCCTAGATATTGTCTTTCAAGAAATTATCAAAGAAAACTGCATGATATGCTAGAAACAGAAGCTAAAATAGAAATTGAAAGAATCCATAGATCACCTCCTGAAAGAGATCTCAAAGCGAAAACTCCCAGTAATATTATAGCCCAATTACAGAGTTCCCAAGTCAAGGAGAAAATATTGCAAGCAACCAAAAAGAAACAATTCAAATATCATGGAGCCACAGTCATAATCGCACAAGATTTACCAGCTTCCACATTAAAGTAGTGGGTGACTTGGAATATGATTTTCTGGAAGGCAAAGGAGTTAGGATCATAACAATAAGATAACAACAATAATAGGATTACAACAATAACCTATACAGCAAAACTGAGTATAATCTTTCAAAGGAAAAAAAATGACATTTAGTGAAACAGAGGACTTTCAAGCATTCCTGATGAAAAGACCAGAGCTGAATAGAAAATTTGACCTTCAACAGAAGACTCCAGAGAAGCGTAAAAAGGTGAACATGAAAGATTAATCAAAGGGACTTAAAATGTAAACTGTTTACATTCCTATATAAAAAGATAATACAAGTAACTCCTAAAAACTTTATTATTATTAGGGCAGATAGAAGAAGTCTACAAGTACAGAGAGTATCAGTATGAGTTGATTATGTTGGGAAGAGCTCCAAAAATATGTAGGGTGAGAAAAAGGAATATTCTGGGAGAAGGGAGAGGTAGAATGGGAAAAAAATTTCTCACATAAAAAGACACACAAGGAATACCCAATATAGCGGAAAGGAAAATGATAGGGGAAGAGAATGGTGGGCAATGCTTGAATCTCACTCTCATCTAAACTGGTTTGAAGAGGGAAGAATATATATCACATTCACTTGGGCATAACATCAATCTTACATAATAGGGAAATAGGAGGGTAAAAGGATAAGAGATATGAGGTGGAACATGATAAAAAGAAGGACCAATTAAGGGAGGCAATGGTCAGAAGCAAAACAGACTTATGAGGAGGGACAGGATAAAAAGATAGAATGAAGGCTAAAAAGAGAAAATAAAATGATGGAAATGTACAGTTAGTAATCATAACTGTGAATGTGAGCGGGACGAGATAACTCATAAAATGGAAGCAGAGAGCAGAATGGTTTAGAAAACAGTATCCAACAACATGTTGAGTACAACACAAGAGATACACTTGAAATAGAAAGACACAGAGTTCAAATAAAGATCTGGAGCAGAATTTATCATGCTTCAGCTGTGATTAAAATAAAAGCAGGGGTGACAATCATGATCTGAGACAGAGCAAAAGAAAAAATAAACATAATTAAAATAAATAATCAGGGAAGCTACATTTTGCTAGAAGGTATAATAGGGAATTAGTATAAAATGAAATTATAGCAAGTTGTTCTGATAAAGGCCTCATTTCTCAAATATACAAGGAACTGAGAAAAATTTATTAAAAAAAATAAGTACCATTACCCAGTGGATAAATGGTCAAAGGACATGAATAAGCAGTTTTCAAAAGAAGAAATAAAAGCTATCTGTAGTCATATAAAAATGTTCTAAATGACTACTAATTGGAGAAAAGCAAAATAAACCAGCTCTGAGGTACCTTCTCATACCTATCAGAGATGACAAATGCTAGAGGAGATGATGGAAAGTATGTTAACGAATTGTTGGTGAAGTAGTGAACTGGTCCAACCATTCTGGAGAACAATCTGGAATACACTGCTTAAAGGGCTATAAAACTCTGCATAGCTTTTTATCCAACAATACCACTACTGGGTTTGTACCCCAAAGAGATCAAAGGAAAAGGAAAACTCTCTACATGTACAGGAAAATTAATGGCAGCTCTTTTTGTGGTGGCAAAGACCTGAAGATTGAGGAGATGCTCATCAATTGGGGAATGACTGAACAAGTTGCAGATTTTGATTGTGATGGAGTATTGTTGTGCTATAGGAAATGACAAGGAGGGTGGGTGATGGTTTCAGAAAAACATGGCAAGACCTGCATGAACTGGTGCAAATTGAGATGAAAGAGTTTAAAAATCATTGTGCACAGTAACAACAATGTAATGATGATCAACTGTGAAAGACTTGAGTACTCTGATCATTACAATAATCCAAGATAATTACAAAGAATTCATAATAAAAATATGCTCTCCACTATCAGAGAGAGGATTGAAAAACTATGTGTGGAAGCTGAAGTATAATTTTCTTGTTTTCTTGCTTTATTGTTTGTTTGCTTTGTTTTACAATATGGCTAATATAGAAATATGTTTTGCATGATTTCACATATATAGCTGATATATTATTTGCCTTCTCAGTGTTTGGGGGAAGGATGGGATATAGGGAGAGAAATTGGAATTCAAAATTCAAAAAGAAAAGAACATTAAAATCGATAATAAACATTTTTAAAATAAAAAACTAAAAAAAGATTGGTGGCCATAAAACCAATATAAGGATTATAAGGTCTCTTGTCTATGCATCTACTTTAAGTTTTTATAGTTCAAAATTTTGATCACTCAGAAAGGCATCTCCCCGTTATAAAATGGTTTCTGTGTCACTAAATACCTCCTTTGTCAATATCCCCCCACCAAAGTCAGGTGTTCATGAAACCAATTAAATCCAGATAGAGGCAAATGGTGCCTGTATCTGGCTATATTTTTTCAGGGACATTTTCCCTTCCTGCACAGTTTGACTCTGCCCTTTTCCCTAAAGAAATAACATTCATCATTATGAATGTTAGCAAAATGACAGCAGGCCCTAGGGTTGTTTGCTTCATGGGTGAGAAATGAGTCTATATACAACACTAGGAAAGAACAGAAATCCTATCTCTAGCCAATAAGTTATCTTCCAGTTTCCTAACCAGGTTTTTAACACAACAGCTGTTCTGATTTTAACTAGGACAGAGAATGTTGTCAGCACCAAAAGATCATTAATTAAATTTTAAATTGAATAGTCAGCCTAGTCCCTGACTAAATTTGTTCCTATAAGCTGATACTTTGGGGGGTGGGGGACCATGAACATGGGCTTGCTAAGATCTCAGTAATTTCCTGTGTCTGTATACAAATCATAAGAGATCAAATGATCAAAAGGACATTTATAGATACAAGATACACTTTTTAAAGGATAGATTTTAGAAACAATGTATGATCTTTGAAAGAAGTTGCAAAAAAAAAGATGAATTTGAGTATCACGAGACATATTTAAAATTTTTCATTGGTTTTACTTGGTTCTTGTGTAATTATTCAGGTAGCCCTTAGGCTTCATGGAATACAAGTTCCCTGAGAGCAGAGACTACATAATTTTAGTATTGTGTCCTTGGCACCAACATAATATCTTCAAAATAGCTGGTAACAAATAAATGCTTACTCAATGAAATCAACTGTAACCATTGACCAAACTAGTTTATTTTGGTGGATATTAGTGGTTGGGGAATCCCCTAATAGCAAATTTTTTTAAATGGTTGTATATTACTTTAAAAATGTCTTTTTATTTTTTTAATTTTGAACTTAAACATCAAAAATACATCATTTTTATACACCACAGCAGAACACAAAAAGCAAATTCTAAATAAAACTTTGAATTTCTATTTTATATCGTCTAAATTAGATGTATGCATATATATGCACACATATATATATGTACCTGTGTATGAATACATACACAGACACACATATATGTATATATACACATACACATACACACATGTATACACATACACACATATGTAACCCATGTTTGCCTGGGCATGATCAGTTCATGTAACATGGAGGTAACCTGAGGGGCCTTTAACATGTGTCAAGACTGCTTAACATGGAGGTGTCTGTATCCCCCTACCTCATGGATGGGTCATAGTCTTCTTTCATTGGCTCTATAAAACTGGAGAGACTAAGCTGTTGTTCTTTTATCTTCTGGGTCCGAGAGGGTAAAGATCACAGTTCAACCACAGAATAGAAGCCATGAACTGAACAAATGAGCCACTCTCTCTTTTACGCTGGCTCCAAAAAATGGGCCTACGGGTATTTGTTTCTGTTCTGTATTGTTTTTCCTCCTTAGTTTCAGGTGCTACATAGGACCCTGTGGGACCTGGAAATTCAAGGTATGGTGATGATCTTGGAGCCAATTGCAGGTGGGATGGTAGAGTCGGCCAGTCCAGTAAGAAAGCCCTGAGAAGCCTGGGTGCCTGGGACGTGAAGAGAGAAGGGGTTGCACTTGGAACTGAGACTATGCTCTCTAAGAACTGAGCTAAGCCAAGTATGCCTCCCATATGTTGGGGGGCCAGGAGAGTAAGTATATGTATTTGTGATTATACTTTCTAAAGTAAATATTCCTGTGTAAAAGTCAACATGACTGTGAAATGACTAATGGAAGTGGGGGCAGGAACCCTGTGCTACAATTGAGGGAACATCATCCTCAAGGACTGGAGACATTTACAGAGAGCCTAGATGCCTCCAAATCTCCCCTACTGGAAAACATTGAGGGAGGAATAATAAATAACACACCTGGCCTTAAAGTAACGAGGGTCTGGAGTGGGGAACCTGCAGCCTCAAGGCTACATGTGGCCCTCGAGGTCCTCAAGTGTGGCCCTTTGACAGAATCCAAACTTCACATTCAAAGAATTACACTTGAGGACCTCGAGGGCCACATATGGCCTTGAGGCCACAGGTTCTCCACCCCTGGGTTAGTGTTTTACACACACACACACACACACACACACACACACACACGCTACTTTCAAAACTTTTCGACTTGTCTATACTTCCTTCTGAATTTTATTTCTGTGCATTGGCATTGCTAACATCTCCCCCCTCATATAAAACTGAGAAAAAGAGAAACAAAAACTCATAACAAAACATAATAAAAAAACTCGAGCAAAATCAAATCACACATTATCTATCACTTCTTTTTCAGGAG
This sequence comes from Trichosurus vulpecula, assembly GCF_011100635.1. NCBI lineage: Eukaryota > Metazoa > Chordata > Mammalia > Diprotodontia > Phalangeridae > Trichosurus > Trichosurus vulpecula. Next base: position 198,388,609 of record NC_050579.1, read on the forward strand.
ATACGTAGAACGCATTCTCATAAGTTCTCTGGAGGAAAGGTTGGTCATTGCCTTTAAGAGAATTCTCAAGTCTTTGGAAGGTGATTTTTTTTATAGTGTTGTTGTCCTAGTATAAATTGATCTTCTGTTTCTACTTACATCACTCTGCATCAGTTCAGATTAACAAGGATTCTCTAAAATTGTCTCTTTTTTGATAGTTTCATTGTGTTAATCTTGGAGTCATAGAGTCCTGAGTTTAAATGTGGCTCAAGAGACTTCCTAGCTGTGTGACCCTTGACAGGTCACTTCACCTCTATGTTCCTGAGTTTCCTCACAGGACTATTGTGAGGATTAAAAACAGATTATATTTGTAAAGTGCTTTGCAAATTTTGACAGGCATATACATGCTAGCTATCATTATTGCTATTCTTATTACTATTACTACTATCTTTTTCATTTATTACTGTGCAGTATTATTCAATTACATTTATACATGAAAATTTGTTCATCTCCCCAATTGTCTAAGAGGCAATATAAATCATTTTTTTTTATTTTAGTTCTTTGCCTTTCTTTCCTTCCTCCCCTTTTAATTGCTCCCTCCCATGGGGAACAGAAATTTATTTTTCTAGTGACTATTCTCTTTCTGTTGTTATCTTTCCTCCACTCCTCTGATACTCCCCAACTCCTCCTTTCCCGGTGAAGTTTGATATATTTCTACATTAAACTCTTTGTTTGTGTTTGCATTTTTGCATATATTTAACCCTTTGTCTCTTTCAGATAAGGGTAAACTTTGTCTGATGATCACTCTTTCTACCACTTCCTCCATGTTTGTATACCATCCTAATGCAACCAAATTATGAAAAATATTTCATTTCAACCCCTTCTTTCTCCTTTCTACATAACTATTCCTCCTTTTATTCTCCCTTCCCTTTCCCCTCTTCAAACCTTAAGGAGAGAACCAACCCACTCTTTCTATCCCTCTTTTTATTTTGTTTTCTAATTTAACTTCCCTAAAGTGCTTTAAGACATTAAGGCTATAAAGAGACACTTGTTTCTTCTCCCCCTATAAAACGTTAGTTCAACATCTTCAAAGAGCTCTTTCTAATCACTCAAATAAATGTGCCTTTTTCTAACTCCCTGGACTCATGTTTGTATTTCAAAGTTCTTACTCTGCTCTAGTCTTTCAAATGCTTGAAAGTCCTCTTACCCACTACTGTCAACTCTAATGGCCTTTTCTTAATCCTCGACTTTCTGAACTCCTCTGCAACCTTTGACACTATCAATCATAACTAGGTGGGGCGGCAGATAATGTAGAGCCTGAAGTCAGTAAGACCTGAGTTCAAATCCTACCTCAGATACTTACTAGCTAGGTGACCTTGAGCAAGCCAATTAATTAATAAACATTTATTAAGCACCTACTATATCCCAGGGTACTGTGCTAAGCCACTTAATCTCTTTTTCATTCAGTTTCTTCCTCTGTGAAATTAGGATTATAATACCTACCTCCCAGGGTTGTTGTGAGAATCAAATGAGATAATAGTTGTAAAGTGCCTAGCAGGTAGTAAATTCTATATGAATGTCATCATTATCATCACCATTATTCTCCTGGATACTCTCTTTTCTCTAGGTTTTTGTGATACTACTCTTTATTGATTTTTCTCCTACCTATCTAACTGTTCCTTCCCACTATATCTGCTGGGTACTCATCCAAATCATGTCCTCTAATACTATAGGTATCCCACAGGGATCTGTCCTTAGCCTTTGTTTTTACTCTCTCCATCCTATTTCACTTGATCTTATCCATACCCATGGATTTAAAGATCATCTCTCCATGCTGATGATTCTCAATTCTACTCATCCAACCCATTTTCTACTGACCTGTAGTCTCATGTCTCCAAATACCTATTAGTCATCTTGAACTAGACACCCCATGACATTGTAAGCTCAACATGGTAGGTAAATACTGAATTCATTATATCCTTGTTCCCGTAATGCTCCAGTCTTCCTAACTTCCCTGTTACTCTTGAAGGTATCACCATCCTCCTAGTCATCCATGCTCACAGTGCCGTTCCCTAACCCCCATATCCAATCTGTTGGAAAGGTCTATCAATTTTTTCTTTATAATATCTCTCACATATGTCCCCTTCTCTCCTCTGACACTGACACTACTCTGGTGCAAACCCTCATCACTTTATACCTAGACTGTTGCTGATAGTTCTCCCTTGCCTTAATTCTCTCACTATTCCAATCCATCCTCTACTCAGCTGCCAAATTGATCTTTCTAAAGTACAGTTCTGACCATGGCACTCTCTTACTCAATAAACTCCAGTGGGTCCCTTTTTCCTCCAGGATCAAATATAAAATCATTTGTGGACCTTGTAAAGCTCTTTATAATTTTCCATTCTCTCCCAGTCTTCTGACCCTTTAATTCCATTTTTCTTGCTATGTAGTCTATAATCCTGTGAAACTTGTCTCCTTACTTTTCTTCAAACAAGGTATTCCATCTCCTGATGCAGGGCATTTTTACTGGCAGTCTCCCATACCTCAAATGTTCTCTCTCTTTGTCTCTACCTCCTGGCTTCTGTGACTTCTTACATGTTCTAGCTAAAACCCTAACTTCCACAGGAAACTTTTCCTGATTCCCCCTTAAATGTAGTGCTTCCTTCTGCTAATTATCTTTAATTAATCCTGTATAAATCTTGTTTGTAGATAATTGTTTGCATGTTGTCTCCCCTATTAAAATGAGGTCCTTGAAAGCATGGATTGTCTACCTGGCACATCGGAGGTGCTTAATGAATATTGATTAATTGATTTTGTCCTTTTTTGTATCCCCAAACTTAGCACGTTAGCCTAGTACATTGAAGGTGATTAATACATGCTTATTGACTGACTGACTTGATTGATCACTCATCAGCAAGGTAACAGCTATTAAATAATAGTGAAAGGAATTTAACTCTCCTTTTACAAACATAGTGTTCTTTCCACTATACCAGCTTAGGTAGCTTAAGAGGAAGTTACAGGAGCTATGTGAAAATCTTCCAATTTTCTCCCTTTTTACCTTCTTCTTTTCTCTTTTAAAAATGTATCAATTAACTTAGGAGAAAGATAATAAACAAAATCTAGGGACATTTATAATCAACAAATTTGAAGGACAAAATTAAACTGGCAAGATGGGCAACTAATGGTAATTTGCATATTTCAGCTAAATTTAAATTTGCTCAAGGTAACATGAAAACAAAACAGCCCATCAGAGTTACTTGCTAAAATTAACATATTCATATTTCTTTTAGAGCCTTACCTAAGTAGCATTCATCCCTTACAAATTTATTTTTACTGCTTTAACTCTGCATATATCTTGTCAGGAGTTATCTAAAAGATAGTTTTGTCAGTTTACAAACATGGCCTGTAATTACATTTCATTTTTAATCTGTATCTCACAGGCTCTCCAGTGCCTTCCAAAATGTCAAACCTACAAAGAGTCCTAATGGACATTCTGATATCTCTGCTTATTTTCCCTTTACTTTCTCACTGGGAACCCATCTGGAAATGGTTCACGGCACTCTCAAAGCTTCCCTCTAGTCTCAAGCCTGTTATTTCTTTTCAAATAAATATCACCAAAATCCACTATCTCCTTCTGTCACCCTTTTGTCCCTCCTTTGCCAACTTTGGTTGGTCATTATCTCCCTCAATCGAAGTGCTAACAGAGTGGTAACAAGATTAGTGTTATTTGATGAACGTACAAGGTAAACAAGGCATCATTTCCTTTGTCAGTGGATAATAATTTTAAACAAAGTGGATAATATGTTCATATTGATAAAACAGATAGTGAAGTCCAGTAGACATTATTCATGAGTTTCTTTCTACATTTTATTCTACATTAAGTGAGCATTTAAATTTCATTACAAAATTGTTTTTCTTAAGTGCCATTTTGTAGAGTATAAGCAATGTGACCTAAATTAACAAAAAACAAAAGAAGTAACTGTACATATAATTTCATGTATCTACTTATTTATCAAATCACTTTGACATCTAAAAGAGAAACTATCTAAAAATCAGATTAACCAGGTTATGCAAAAGTAATTTTGCCAACCAGGTTTTCTTCTTTTTCCTTCTGATGAATATTTCTGCACAAAACGTTTGTACCATGGCCTACTATAAAAAAAAAAAGTAATTTTGCCTAATCTCTAAAATCTATTCAAATCAACCTAGTTATTACGTACCTGCTCTGCACAAGGCACTGTCCTAGGTGCTGAAAATAAAAAGAAAGAACAAAGACTCATGTACTAAGGAATTAATCCAGGGGATGGTAACCCGATAAGAAATGTATGGAAATAACTATGATACAAAGAACAGCATAAAATCAAAGGTAAGATCTAGGCAAATTCCTACGATAAGTTTGATTAATGGGAAATCACTTTAATCTAGGGATGAAAATGCTTTCTGAGGAGGTGTTTTATCTCAAGAAAGGCCTTACATTCCTTGTAGAAGGAATCAACAGATGTAGATTGAGAAAGCATGAACATAAACTTGGGAGGAGGGAGGATGAGAAGAAGGCATAGGAAGTAGTACAGTTTGGCTAAAAGGTAGAGTAAGTGAAGGTGGAAAATATAAGATAACAAGTACAATGTAGCTTGGAATCAGACTGTGGGAAGCCTTTAATGCCAGGATCAACTGTTTATATTTTATTCAGTAGGAATGGAGAAGCACTGACAGATTTTCAGTACAAAAGTGAGATGATCAAAGAAGTAGATTAAAAAATTTTCTTGGGTGGTGTTCAGAAGAGTGGATTGTAGAGGAAATAGACTAGCTCCAGGAAAACCAGACAAGAAACTATTTTAATTATCTAGAAGAGAAGACATTAGTCTCTGAACTAGATAGATTGCAATGGGAATAGAAAGTAGGGAATAGATGTGAGTAGGGGACTGCTGGTAAATATTTAATAGGTGGTTCTCTAGAAAATGTATCTACAACATACTTTTAAGTTTAGTCTGCATTATTAAAATTTTCTCTATCACTTTCTCAGGTTTAGACAATTAACAAAATGTTAAATCAATCTCTGATTTGTGTTTGCCCAGTTCTAAAGTATAAATGCTTATACTGAAAACTTCTGGCTCCAGAACCTCCCTGGATGTGAGAGGCATTGCAGAGGTATATACAACAAGATGAGAGGAGGGGAAGGAGGGGGGGAGAGGGGAAAGAGAAAGATACAGAGACAGAGAGAGAGAGAGACAGAAAGAGACAGAGAAAGAGACAGTTAAAGAGGTTTCTGAAATTATATGCCTACGTGAATAGGAGCATGGTAATCCCCATGCCATCCACACTTTGGCAGCTTTCCCTCATTTTTACAGTTGCTTCTCTTGGAACTATAATCAAATAGATACTTCCTTCAAAACTATAAAGGTGATTTCAATCAATTCACATTAAAACTACAAACACTCCTCCATGGCCACTATTACCTTATGTCTGTTGTTACCTCAGGTGACACCTTTGTTTAAGGGATAGAAAATAGGTGAGAAACTGCTAATAAAATTTAGCAGTCAGGTAGAAAAAATAACCATGGCAAGCATTTTTCAAACTTAGGCCTTGAACTTGAGACTTGCTGACTCCAAGACCAACCTTCTGTATACTACACCATTTTGCCTCTCTTCTTATAGCTAGTTGAGACACTCTGACATGATAAAGAAGACAATGTGATAAAGTCTGACTCATTTTTTGAGAACAGTGTTTTAAATTGTTTTGCAGTAGCAGAGGGATGCCCTTTATGAGAGGTGAAAAACAATGACTCCTCACTTTGGAAAAAGGAGAAGACAAAGATTTAAATATGCAAGAGATATTAGGGGTCATCTAGTCCAATCTCCCATTTTACTAAAAAGGAAATAAGTCAAAGAGAGGCTAAGTGTCTCACCCCAGTTCTCACATGTGCATTCAAACCCAGATCTAATAACACCAAACCCAATTCTCTTTGCCCCTACTCCCACTTACCAAAGCCCCACATGAAACCACACTGCAAGAATCACAAACTAGAGGGTCATATTGTGGATGTAAATGACAGAGGCTACACAAGAGTGATCAATGTTATCCACAACTATCTATTTTTCCAGTCACTTCAGAGTATGACACTAGGCAGCACTTCACTGTTCTGTATTTAGAGTGATGCTTCCAGTGACAGATAAGCCACTGAATGTGGAGAGAAAGATCCAAAATGGGAGATTGAGAAGGTAGAAAGTTTTATCTCCTCAAAACCCTGGAAGCCTACTTGCCCCCTTCACCAACACCTCTAGTAAAGACTACTGAGGACAGAAGAGATTCGGTTCAGAGATTCAGGGTTCAGTATGACTTTGTGAATGAAAGATTTCTATACAATGCTTAGAACTTTTCAAAATAAAACATTTATTACAATAAAACAACAATGAATCAGTTGTATGGAAAGGATTATGAAGATCCTGACAGGAATATGCAAATAGCAATGAGCACCCCAAATAACTCAGATCTATTCTGTAGCACTTTTCAAATGCTGAGTTGAGACTCAAGGACAGCCTGCTCAGTTCTCATTGCATTTAAGGACTTTCAAAAGCACAAGTCAAGTAAAACTGTGACCAGAAAATCACTCAGGGTCACTTAATTATGCATATCAACAAAAATACAATGGAAAATAATCACATTAAATCATTCTAAACAAGTCTGCCTGCCAACAAAATAACACTAACCTTTTATTTACATTTGTTCAAAAGAGGGTAGTGGTTTCGGAGAGGCAATAATGAGTAGCAGGGTGTTATCTGAAGCCTGAGCAAACAATATCCTTCTACCTGTAACCCATTGCCTACCACTGGACTGCTATAATGCAATATTAATTCATGCATGTATGCATTCATCACAGAATGGTCTACTTCCTTCTGTCTTTAACTCAGAGTTCGGTAAGGCTGAGTTGAAGAAATTAACCCAGCAATGATAACAGAGTCTCTAGAGTTCATAGGTAGCTGGTGTTTTGAATAGGAATGGGTGTTGTATTGTGTCAAAAACTTTTTACAAATAGTATTTTTAATTGGATGTAGCAACCCAAATTAGTGGGGAAAAGTCAGGGATTCACCTGAGCTCTCCCAAATTCCCTTCCAAACAAATTGAAATAACATCTTAAAGCAAATTCTAGAGTAGCAGAACCCACAAAAGGAAGGGGATAAACAATTTTCCAGCCCAAAACAACTTAGAAAGACAGCAGGAAAGGTCTGTCCCACTAGGGTGAGAGTGGAACACAATCCAGCTCCAGCACAGACTGCACCAGTGCAGGCTGCACCCCAGCAAACCAGCAGCAGGCTTTGGAGGGAACTGAATCAGTAGCAGCTGCAGCAACTTCCAGAATTCCAGCCCACAGATGGTAAGTGGAGGGGGGGAATGAACAACCAGTCAAAAGAAGATTACAGGGCTTCCTTTGGTAGTACTGGGGGCAAGACTCTGTTGCATTGCCCATACAGGAATCCAGGTCACAGTCACAGTGTGAGGGGTGGCTCTAGCACATCAGAACTTGCAGCCACAAGGGAATGGAGACCCTGGTCACATGTCCAGGGCAGAAAAGAATGCTTGTGGTGTCTGACAGGCCAAAGTGCAAGCCAAGACACCTCTCCTTAGGATCATAATACCTTGTAAAAATTGAAAACTTACAGAACCCTTGAAGTATCTCTGAAAACAACCCCTGAAGCTTGGGACAGTGCGCCTTCCACTCTGGAAGCAGAACATCACATTAGAAAAGAATTAAAGGTCAAAAAACAGACTGAAAATGAGTAAACAACAAAAAATTTCTAAGCTAGAAAGTTATTATGTTGAAAAGGAAGATCAAAATACACACTCAGAAGACAACAAAGCCAAAACTCCTACATCCAAAACCTCAAAGAAAAATATGAACTGGTCTCAGGCAGTGGAAGAACTCAAAAATAATTTCTAAAATCTAGTAGGAGACATAGAGGAAAAATTGGGAAGAGAAGTGAGAGTGATACAAGAAAATCATGAAAAAAGTCAACAGCTTGGTAAAGGAAGCACAAGAAAAATACTGAAGAAAATAACACCTTAAAAACCGAAGTGGCCAAATGGTAAAAGAGAGAGAAAAGTTCAACGAGGAGAAGAATGCCTTACAAAGCAGAGCTGGCCAAATGGAAAATGATATACAAAAGTTCACTGAAGAGAAGAATTCCTTAAAAAGCAGAATTGGCCCTGTGGGGAAAGAAGTACAAAAATTGAAGGAAGAAATGAACTTCTTAAAAAGCACAATTAGCCAAATTGGAAAGAAAGAAAAAAAACCAAGGTACAAAAGCTCACTGAATAAAATAATTCCCTGAAAAGTAGAATTGGGCAAGTGGAATCTAACGACTCTGTGAGACAGAAAAAACAATAAGATAAAACCAAAAGAATGAAAAAATAGAAGACAACGTGAAATATCTCACTGAAAAAAACAACTGACCTGGAAATAGAACCAGGAGAGATAATTTAAAAATTATTGGGCTACCTAAAAGCCATGATCATAAAAGGAACCTAGACATCATCTTTCAAGAAATTATCAAGGAAAATTGTCCTGATATTCTGGAACCAGAGGGTGAAGTAGAAACTGAAAGAAAACAGATCACCTCCTGAAAAGAGATCCAAAAATGAAAACTCCCAGGAGTAGTATAGCCAAATTCTAGATCTCCCAGCTCAAGGAGAAAATACTGCAAGCAGAAAGAAAGAAACAAATGAAGTATCAGGGAGCCACAGTTAGGATAACACAAGATTTAGGAGATGCTACATTAAAGGATCAGAGGGTTTAGAATATGATATTCCAGAGGTCGAAGGAGACAGTATTAGAACCAAGAATCACCTACACAGCAAAACTGAGTATAATCTTTCAGGGGAAAAATAGATATTCAATTAAATAGAGGACATTCAAGCATTCTTGATGAAAAGCCCAGAGCTGAATAGAAAATGTGACTTTCAAATACAAGACTCAAGAGTAGCATAAAAAGGCAAATGGGAAAGAAAAATAATAAGGGACTTAATAAGGTTAAATTGTTTACATTCCTACATGGGAAGATGATGCTTGTAATTCAAAATAACTTTCTCATTATTAGGGCATTTAGAACGAGTATGTCTAGACAGAAGGCATAGGTGTGAGTTGAATATGATGGGATGATATTTAGAAAAGTAAAATTAAAATGTGAGAAAGAGGAATGCATTAGGATAAAGGCAAAGAAAGAGGTCAAATGGAGTAAATTATGTCATCTAAAAGAGGCAAGAAGAAGCTTTTACAGTAGTGTAGTGGAGAAGATTGGAGAGGTGGCAGGCAATGCTTGACCTTACTCTCACTTGAATTGATTCAAAGAGGCAATAACATACACATTCAATTGGGTACAAAAATCTATCTTACCCTAGAGAAAAGTGGGAGGGGAAGGGGATGAGAGCAGAGAGGGGTGATAGAAGGCAAAGCAGATTAGGGGAGGTGGTAGTTGGGAGCAAAACAGTTTTGAGGAGGAACAGGGTGAAAGGAGAGATAATTTAATAAACAGGGAATAGAAAGGAGGGAAATACAGTTAGCAATCATAACTGTGAAAAAAATTTTTGAAGCAAGTTTCTCTGATAAAGGCCTTATATTCCAAATTTAAAGAGAACTGAGTCAAATTTATGAAAATAAAAGCTATTCTCCAACTGGTAAATGATCAAAAGTTGTGAACAATCAGTTTTCAGATGAAGTAATCAAAGCTGTCTATAGCCACATGAAAAAAAATCTCTAAATCACTCTTGATCAGAGAAATGCAAATTAAAACCATTCTGAAAAATAATTTAAAACCTCACATCTACTAGATTGGCTGATGGGTTAGCAAAGGGAAACAACAAATGTTGGAGGTGATGTGGGAAAATTGAGACACTAATGCATTGTTGGTAGAGTTGTGAACTGATTCCACCACTATGTAGAGCAATTTGGAAGTATAAGCAAAGGATTATAAAACCATGCATAGCCTTTGACCCAGCAATACTACTACTAGGTCTGTATCCCAAAAGAAATAAAAAATAAAAAGGAAAAAGGCATACATACATACATACATATATATATATGTATATATATACACATATATACATATATATATGTATACACACACATATATATATACATACATATATATATGTATACACACACACACACACACACACACACACACACACACACACATATATATATATATATATATATATATATATATATATATATATATATATATATATATATATATATATATATATATATATATATATATATATAAAACAGTTCTTTTCTGGTGGCAAGGAATTGGAAGTTGAGTGAATGCCATCAACTAGAGAATGGCTGAACAAGTTGTAGTATACAATTGTGATGGAATACTATTGTGCTATAGGTTTTTGGGACAGTGACTCAAAAACTTTACATGAACTAATGCAAAGTAAAATGTGTAGAACCACGAAAGCATTGTACACAGTAACACCAATATTTTAAGATGATCTACTGTGAATAATTTAGTTATTCTCAGCAATGAAATGAAGTAAGAAAACTCTGAAGGACTTAAGATGAAAAATGCTATCTATCCCATCCTCAGAGAAAGAACTGATAGAATCTGAATACATATTGAAGCATACTTTTTCAAAAATTATTTTTTAATTATTCTTTGTTTTTTGTCTAGCTTTATTTTACAATATGACTAATATGGAAATACGTTTTGCATGACTAAACATGTTTAATTGATATCAAATTGCTTGCCTACCCAATAAGGAGTGAGGGGAGGGAGGGAGAGAATTTGAAACTCAAAAATTTTTAAATGAATGTTAAAATTTGTTTTTACATGCAATTGAGGGAAAGTAATATACTAAATAATTTTTAAAAGACATGAAAAAAGAGTCAACAGCTTGGTAAAGGAACCAAAAAATAAAGAAAATAGCACTTTAACAAACAGAATAGGCCAAATGGTAAGAGGCACAAATGAACTTAAAATAACTCCTTTAAAGCAGAACTGGCTGAATGGAAAAGGAGGTACAAAATCTCACTGAAGAAAATAATTCCTTAAAAATTAGAATTGGGCAAGTGGAAGCTAATGACTCCATGAGAATTCAATAAAAAAAATAAAACAAAATCAAATGCATGAAAAAATAGAAGAAAATATGAAATATCTCATTGGAAAAACAACCAAAGAAAGATGGAGATTTGGTGAGGAGAGAGCACTTGAGACTTAATCTCATAAGAATTGGCTCAAAGAAGGAATAACATGGAAGGAATAACATGTGTCTATGTGGTGCAGTGAGTAGAGCACCAGACTGGAATAAGGGGGATCCAAGTTCAAATCTGGCCTCAGACACTTGACATACTAGCTGTGTGACCTTGGGCAAGTCACTTAACCTCAATTGCCCTACCTTCTCCACTCTAAAAAGAAAAAAAATTTAAAACATAAAATCAAAGAAAAGAAGATACTATTAAAAAAAGAAGGAATAATACACATTCCCAGTTAAGTACAGAAATTTATATTAACCTACACAAAAGTAGGAGGGGAAGGGGATAAGAGAAGGAGCACTGATAGAAAAGAGGGTGACTTTGAGGGAGAGAGAGAAAGAGAGAGAGAGAGAGAGAGAGAGAGAGAGAGAGAGAGAGAGAGAAGGACAGATGGGGGGATAGGATGGAGGGAAATACACAATAATCATAACTTTTAAAAATTAAAGACAGTTTCACTTATAAAGACCTTATTTCTCAAATATATGGAGAATTGAGTCAAATTAATAAAAATAAGAGCTCCCCAAATGATAAATGATCAAAGGATATGAACAAGACACTTTCCAGATGAAGTAGTCAAAGGTATCTATAATCCTATGAAAAAATGTTCCAAATCATTATTATTCAGAGGAATGAAAATTAAACAATTTTGAGGTGCCAAACCACACCTATCATATTGGCTAATATGACAGAAAAAAGAAAATGACAAATATTGAAAGGGATATGAGAAAATTGAAATAGCAATATCTTTTTGTAGAGTTATGAACTGATTCAGCCATTTTAAAGAGCAATTTGGAACTATGCACAGAGGGCTATAAAATCACATATACCCTTTGACCCAGCAATATCACTACTAGATCTGTATCCCAAAGAGATAAACAAAAAGACAAAGGTCCTATGCATACACAAATATTTATAGCAGCTCCTTTATTGGTGCAAAGAATTAGAAATGGAGGGGATACTCATCAATTGGAAAATGGCTGAACAACTCATATTATATGAATGTGATGAAATACTATTATATTATAAGAAATGATGAGCAGGCTACTCACAGACAAACCTGGAAAGTCTTAAGTGAACTGATGCAAAGTGAAATGAGCAGAACCAGGAGAACACTGCACATAGTAATAGCAATGTTGTATAATGATCAAGTGTGAATGACTTGGCTATTCTCAGTAACAGAGTGATCCAAGATAATTCCAAAAGGCTTATGATGAAAAAATCCTTTCCATCTTCAGAGAAAAACCTGATGGACCCTGAATGCAGATCAAAGCATACATATTGTTCTTTATTTATTTTTCTTGGGATTTTTGTGCATATGTTTTCTTTCACACAATGCCTAATATGGAATTATTTTGCATGACTGCACATGTATGATAACCCATATCAATCAAATTGCTTGCCCTCTCAATGAGGAAGGAAGGAAAGAACGTGGAATTCAAAATTTAAAAAATATTAAAATTTGTTTTTAAATGTAATTGGGGAAAATAAAATATTAAATTCAAGAACTGGATTCACCTTCTTAACAAATGATGAGTGAGATACAACAACATTATTGGAAATTTACATATTCTTACATCCCATTCAACCACTTTTAGTTAGCCACTATACTAAAGTGGTGGCAGGGTAAGAGATTATTATAATGATGGAGATGGTAGGAATGTGGCCCCCAAATAAAGCTGCTTTGGAATCTTCAAAAGAAAAATAAACTGGGGGGAAAGAAAATAAAAAAGAAGGGAAGGGAAGCTTAGTTCAGCTAAAACAGTAAGCAGTGACCCCTGGGGCTAGCTGGGTTGCTAGGTAACCTCAGTCCCAGCTACAGGAATTTTCACCTCCCAGACAATGTGTGGAGTTAGACATCTGAACAGGGAAGACTGAGGTAACCTCTGCTGGATAATTGACACCAGACCCAGCAGGGCTGCCAAAATATAGACCTGGGAGAGAAAGAAGCAGCCATGCTTGGTTAGTGCAGAAATAGTGGGGCAGAGATGCTACTGACTGTGAGCACTTATAGAAGGGCAGAGTTCTTGTTTTCAGTTCTAGGCCAGAGGGGAGAACTGAAGAAAGCTCTGAGACCAGATGCACCATACCCCATATCCCTGGACTAGAGGTGATTAAAATAATAAGCTGCTACAAATTTAAAATATATATATATATATATATATATATATATATATATATATATGTGTGTGTGTGTGTGTGTGTGTGTGTGTGTGTGTGTGTGTGTGTGTGTGTATATATATATATATATATATATATATTATATATATATATATATATATATATATATATATATATATATATATAAAATCAGGCAAAGAAGAAAGAATCCAACTATGCAAAGTTTTTATGGGAATAGAGAAGACCAAAGTTCATCTTCAGAGGAGGATATTGAAGCAACAAAAGCTTCTCCTATCCCAAAGAGTAACATCAGATGGTCACCTGCCCCAAAAGAATTCATAGAAGAACTTTAAAAAGACTTTTAAGATCAAATGAGAGAAATTGGGGAAAAGTTAGAAAACAAAATAAGAACAATCCAAGAAAAACAAGCAGATTATGAAAAGAGAGTGAACCAACCGGAAAAGGAGATTCAGAAACTTAAAAAAGAAAATGACTCCTTGAAAATTAAAATTGAGGAAGGGCAAGCAGGAGAAGTTATAAAAGACCAAGAAATAATAAAAAGTGAAAATGAAAAAATAGAAAAGAATGTGAAGCATCTTATAAGAAAAACAACTGATCTGGAGAAGAGATCTAAAAAAGAAAGCATTAGAATAATTGGACTAATCTGAAAGTTACCAAAAAAGAATCTTGATACAATAATACAAGAAATAATTAAAGAAAATTGTTCTGAAGCATTAAAACAAGAGGAGAAAGTAGAAATAAAAAAAATCTACCTGAAAGAGACCCCACAAGGAAAAGCTACAGAAATATCATATTTAAATTCTGAAACCCCCAGTTCAAGGAAAAAATATTATGACTAACAAAAAAAAAACAATTTAAATATGGTGGAGCCACTGTTAGAATCACACAAGACCTAGCAGACAGACACTAAAAAACTGCAGGTCTTGGAACACTATATATCAAAGAGCAAAAGAATTGGGGTTGTGGCTGAAATATCAATCCAGCAAAGTTAAGCATAATCCTGAATGAAAAGAAAAAGTAGATATTCAATGAATTGACAGACTTTCAGGATTTTGTCATCAAAAACAAAAAACCAAATCCCCCCAAAAAACCAAAATCCTGGACTTAATAGAAAACTTGCCATACAAGATCCAATAGAAATATAAGGTACACATCAAAGACTACAAAAGACAGACTGCTTACTTTTTATATGAGGAAATGCAAAATGTATGTCTAAAATTGTTATTAGTAATTAGGCAGTTCAAAAGAAAGATTGAGGTAGAACTGAGTATGATGGGATTCTAAAAAGTAAAAAAAAAAAAACATTTAGGAAAAGGTAAAAAGTAATTATACAAATGAAGTGTGAGAGGAAGAACTGACACAGATGAATTAGATGGGGGAGGAGGGCTGGTAGTTCTGGAACCCTATTCCCATAGGGAATGTGTTAAAGGGGGAACAACACACCTATATCTAGACAGGTATGAAAGTATTCTAAACTCAGAAAGAAATACAAAGTTAAAGCGATGGCAGGGTTGGGTGAGAGGATAAAGGAGTCATTTTTAGAGGGAACCCTACTCACATCAGATCCAGGTTAAAAAGAGAACAATATATATTTAGAAGGGAATAAAAATCTTCTAAATTCATAAAGAAATGAGGGTGAGGGAATAGGATGGGGGCATAGAAGGGTGTCTAGATTAACAGGAAGGGGATAAAGAGGGAGTACCATGTATTTGGAAGGCTATAAAAGTTTTCTAAATTCAGACAGAAACAAGAGGGTAAGGGGAAAGGGGGAGGGAATAAGGGAGAGATCTTTTGAGGTGAGGTAGGTTAGGTAATAGGAGAGCAAGATAGTGGATAGAGGTAAAGTAGAGGAGTCAGGAGGTATAGGAAATAGATATACACAAACATAAAATAAAGATCAGGAGTAGAATTTTTAGGGGAAAAGAGGTGGTGTGGTAATAATGATTTCAGACAAAGCTAAAATAAATTTAATCAAAAGAGAAAATAGGGAAATACACTATATGTCAGCCATATTAATCAATATTGTTTTAGACTATTTAAAATAACTAGAAATTATAATGTTGGAATATTGCTGTGGTGTAGTAAATGAGTTGGTGGACTTAAAAAAATATGGAAAAACTTGGACCTATTAAGGAAGATGTTATCCACCCTCAGAGAAACAGGAAACAAGTAAAGTACAGTTTTACATAGATGTACATGAATGTATATATCTACATATGAGTATGATTATAGATATCTAAGTATATGTATGTGTATGTACATGTATGTATGATATGTTTGTGTATATATATGCATACATATACACACATATGTATTTGTATGTTTATCTCCGTGTGTAATTGTAGCCTTCTTGGGGGAAGGAAGGGAGGAATGGGGAAAAGAACAAAATGAAAATTGCACAGAAGGGAACAAAAGAAAACTTACAAGGAAGCAAAGAAAAGATGGACAGTTCTGAATACAATATGTAGTAGTTATTATATAGGATTTCTTGAAATCCTGTGCACATTGCAAGGCTTTTTTTTTTCTTTTCTTATTTTGTATTTAAGTTTTAGTATTTAAGTTTAAAATAAATTAATAAAAATTAAGTTTAGAATAAAATAAAAAGCCTGATAAAAAGAAAATTTTCATTTTGCCTTTTTATCATCCCATTACTTTCTTATTGAAGAAAAAACTCACTGTGAGGCATGGAAAAATAATTAGTATTAATAATTGTTCTTCTTACAAGAAAGCAGATAATAGAAGTAATAGGTTGGGTAGGAAGAATCTATTTTTTCAAATGATATGAATAGGCTCAAACACTGAGTTAAGTCTTGAGCATGAATATCTCTCCACTTTAATAAAATGTCAGGAGAGCTATTAATAACTCGAAATTGAACACTTCTGTGAAGCATAGGTGCTGCCTTTTTTCACTAACAGGAAGAGGACAGCTTTTTACTTGGATTGGATGTTACATTGCCAGAGTCATTATGTTGGATTGCTGAAGTAAATTTTAAACTATCCTTCCATGTTGCCAGGATCTATTACTGCATGGGAGACAAGGGAAGAATGAAAATAGAAATCTTCTTTCTCCTAACTCTTTAGGAATTCTGTGTAATCAGCCAAGTAACAAGTCTTTATTCAGTGCCTATAGAGCACCTGACAAGATCCTAAACACTTGGGTACACATATATGATGGAGGGTGGGGTGAAGGGAAGGAAATCTAATCCTTTGCTCAGAATAATTTGATGTCCTCCTTAACCAAAAAAACATTATATTTTCCTTGGATGACCAATAAGTGAGTTCATCTAGATTTCCACCATAGAAAGTATTGCAGTCTAGGGTAATACATAAATGAATAGGGCAGCATGTGCATTTTGGTTTGATATTTGAACAGATTTACACACACACACACACACACACACACACACACAAACACACCATCAGAAGTTTTACTATATCTATATCTATATCTATATCTACACACACACATATATATATATATAGTACCTGTAGTTTCTAACTGGAGCCCTTTATTTAAATAAGGTATATTTCATTACTCAATTCAATGACTTTTAAAGTGCTTCAGCACACATACGATAACACAGTTAAAACTTTATTTTTTTCTCTTTCTACTCCACCTCCAATCCTCTCCTACCTGGTCCTGCTTTCCATTATACCAACACATACCAAAATGATAACAAAAATCCCAACCTGCTGAAATCCTTAGTCATGTATTCTTTGTTCATCTATGTTATATTTGATGACAAATAATGTTGAGTTTGTACACATGTTAGGGGAGGGGGGCATGCACATGTATGTCAGCACTTGCTCATTTGGTCATATAGCTAGGTGTGGTCTAGTGTTGTGATCTCATCAGTAAAGAGAAACTCCCTCTACTAAGGCAGATATGGTTCAAAATGTTATTGCCATGTAAATATTACCAATAACTTTAAAGATGGCAGCAGAAGTCGCCAAACTCAACCTTAGTTCTCTGTTTCCTCATCTCTAAGATGAAGAATGATCTGCATCTTGGTGAAACAGTAGAAGATGTGAAGCTTCAAAAATGAAGTCAGATAATCATGTAGTCTCATGAAGCACAAAATAGAAGTAAAAATAAGAACTGAGCCTCACATTTAGTAAAATTTGAATTTGTACTAATGCATTTATAAAGGCCTAATAAAAACAGCTAATATTTATATAACACTTATTATGTGCCAGAGACTTTGCTAAGTTCTTTACAATTGTTATCTCATTTAATCCTCATAGGAAACCTGGCAAATAGGTATTATAATTATCCCCATTTCACAGATGAGGAAACTGAGGCAAACAGCAGGTAATTGACTTCCCCAGGGTCATACAGCTAGTAAATATATAAGCCAAGATTTGAATTCAGGTCTTCCTGACTCCAAGCCTGGTGCTCCATCCACTATGCCACCTAGCTGACTAATATGCTTTCAGCCATATTTAAATTTCCATCATGCATACCACTGTCTACTGAAAGCCTTCTCTTCCTTTAAGGTTCAGCTTATGTGCCATCTCCTCCATAAATCTTTCCAGGAGCCCGGAGATGAAAGGGACCGTCCACTAATGATGTTAGAGAATATTGTCTTAAGCTTTCCTTTACTTCAACTACATTCTGCTATGTGTAGGTAGAACGTTTGTTTCTATATATGCTATATCCCCCATTAGATTTTATATTTTCTGAGACGAGGGATTGTGCTTTAAAAATAAATTGGTACCCTCTGACAGGTGGTCTTATATAATGGCTAAAAAGCTGACAATGGAGCCAGGAAGATCTGGCCTCAAGTCTTACCCCTGGCAAATACTAGATTTGTGACCCTAAGCAAGATATTTAATCTTTCAGTGATGTAAGCAACTTTGTAAAACTATAACTTGCAGAGAATGTGCCATCTTACATTAATCAAAAGAATCCCCTAATCAGGGAATTCTCTATTGCTTTATATCCTCTACATTGTCATTTATATTTTAGCATTTAACAACTATTTTAATTAAACTAAATAAAATTGTGAGTATTTGTGTATATAAAGTATAAAAGTTCCTCTTGGACAAGGCCTACCTACACCAATTTCTACTTTTTGTATTCCAAGCATTAAGCATATTTCCTGGAACTTTTTTTAAAATCTAGAGATATGATTTCCATAGTGTATATAGTGAACAATTAAGGGAAGTCCTACCAGTGCAGACTGCTCTGCAGTTTACCATCATATATATTCGCCTGGAGACACTGAGAGGTTGAGGGACTTGCCTAGAGTCACACAACTAGGATTTATCAGAGGCAGCACTTGAGCCCAGATCTTCCTAATTGCAAGGCTTGCTCTCTATCCACATACCACATCACCTTGTACATCAGTAACCCGGGGCTCAAGATTATTTGCATAAAACTCTCCTCACTAGTAGAAAATGATTTCTCCATTTTCTGTTCCTACATGAAAAGAGTCATTGAGAGCTTGTAAGAAGAGAGACCTTTGCTCTTCTGTTTTGGAGAGAAGACACACATGGTTCCAGGCTCTCTTTAGGGAAGAGTACCTAGAGGAAAAGACTCATGGAAGAAGCCAACCTGTAGAAAATCCAAGGCCTCCCACATGTCTTTGTCCTCAGCCCACTACACTAGAGACTGGAAAATTTCCCTTCTCTTTCTCTCTCCCATTCTGTCTCTCTGTTTCTTCCTCTCTCTCCCATTCTCTCTGTCTCTGTCTGTCTCTCTGTCTCTGTCTCTGTCTCTGTGTCTCTATCTGTCTATCTCTGTCTCTATCTCTCTCTGTCTCTGTCTCTGTCTCTCTTTCTCTCTCTTTCTCTCTCTCTCTCTCTCATACACACACACACACACACACATAAGTTTTGACACAAGAAGCAAGACTAAATCAATGGAAGGTCAAGAATTAAGTTGTAGAAATTGATTAAACAGACCAGAGTTCCATAGTACTGAAAAGTCTCTTTGAGAGAAAAGTTCTCCAGGTAGGCCAGGACAACATTCTACAAAATACTCTATGTTTCAACTAGATTTGTTAACATTGTGCATCCAAATGGCAGCTGTTTTACAGCAGAGGTTTTCCGGTTTTAGTAAATCATCTACTAATTCTTTGTATTAGTTGACTCAGCCTTTCATTAGACACATATGTCAAGTCAGTAGACGATGATACAGAGAGAGTGAACCAAATCTGAAATAAACATAAATTGATATTTTCAAAGTTATTTAGATACACTGTTAGGGAAGAGATTGTGATTTGATTCTTTGATTAAACGTCACATCTTTTGAGAAACGAAGATCATTCTCAATTGGATCAAGGACCACACCAATTTTATTAACTCATTTTGATTTATTTGAAATAAGTGGCTTCAAACAAGGTCTCCAGATCTTCTCTTATTTTCAGGTGAGTTATTCTTTAATGATTTTTTTTGTTTTCTCTTGTTTTCTACATGGGATGTAGAAAGAGCAATGGACCTGTAGTTAAGATTCTGGTGTTAACACTGAGTAGCTGTTTCACTCCAGTCAAGTCACTTAACTACTCTGAAACTCAAAACCACTCCCCAAATGACAAATGGTCAAAAGATATGAACAAGGACTTCTCAAGTGAAGAAACTCAAACTATCTTTAGCCATATGAAAAAGTGTTCCAAATCACTACTAATTATAGAAATATAAATTTAAAAATTTTGAGATTCCAACTCATACTCATCAGAGTGGCAAAGATGATGAACATAACTATTAAATGTTCGAGGGGCTATGGTGAAATAGGCATATTGATTCACTTTTGATGGACCTATGTGTGGGCACAATCATCTTTAAAAGCAATTTGGAATTAAACACAAAAGGTTACAAAATGATACTTGCCCTTTGACCCAGCTATACCACTGCTAGGCTTATATCTAGAAATAATCAAGGAGAGAGAGAGGGAGAAAGGTCCCTTATGTACAAAAATATTTATAGCAGGTTTATTTTAGATGGTAAAAAACTGGAAATATTGTAGATGTCTATCAGTAGAGGAATGGTAGAGTAAGTTGTGGTATATATGTGATGGGAATACTATTGCGCTCTAAGAAATGAAGTGATACATGATTTCATAAAGATATAGAAAGACTTAAATGAACTGATACAGAGTGAAGTGAGCAGACCCAGAAGAATAATTACTACAATAACAAAACACTACTAAAAAACTCTGAAAGATGTAAGAAATATGACTGATACGATGACTATTCATGATTTCAGAGGACTGATGATGAACCATGGCATCCATTATCAAGACAGGACAGATTTAAAGTATGGAGTGAGACAAAAATTTTTTTTATACACAGCCACTGAAGTAATTTGTTTTGCTTGACTGTGCATATTTTTCAAGTACTTCACTTTCATTTTTGTTTTCCAATGGAGAGAAAGGTAGGAAGAAGAAAAAATAGATTTCAGCTATTTTTTAATAGAATTGTTGGGGGGGGGGCTATGCTACAGATGAAATATTGTAAGCACTTTCAGATGAAGGCACTATATTAGTTTCATTTAACTGTTTTATCTTGTCGCAAGAGACTTCTCACAAAGTGAGAATAAATCCATATATATTTGTAGCATAAAAACAAAACACAATAAGATTTCTCATTAGTAAAATGGTGATTGATACTGCCTCTAGTATGTACCTTACAAAATTATTGAGAGGAAACCATTTTGGGAGACAGAAAGGCTTGGGCAGAATGCAGGCCATGGAGTGCAGGGTCTGGCTTGAAATTATGACTCTCACTTAAAATAGCTATGTGAGAGACAAAATCATTAAATGCCTTTTAGCCTGTTGATTTATCTGTAAAATAAAGACAAAACTACCTCTATTATCCCCTTCACAGGATTGTTTTGATACTCAAATGACTTTGCTTACTTTAAAGCACTATATAAAATCAGATTTTTTTTATGAAGTTAAAAGTATTTTGGAAATTTTGGTTATTGTTACGTTAAACAGCTTTACTGAAATTATTGTGTTGTTCTCTCTACTAGATTTCATGTGTACTATAGAGAAAACCTTGTTTTTTTCCTACCTTCCAACTTTCATCATTCCACATTTGCAATTTGTTTATTACAACTCGGTGAACTCTAATAAAATGTGCTTTATTTATCTCCCTTGCTTGCCACATTTTCTGCAAGTTTCTGTCAAGGCTAGACAATTAAAAATGAAATTATTGAATGAAGAGGAAAATATGGAATAATATGTGTATTCCCTAGACATGGTTTTTAGAGGGCTTGGGGTTTGTTTGGTGGGAAAGGATGGGGAGGACAGACTTTCAAATGTCATCTCCCTTCATACATATACATATGTATATGTATATGTATATGTATATATATATGGAGAGAGAGACAGAGAGAGAGAGACACAAACAGAGAGACAGACACAGAGACACAGAGACAGAGACGTAGAGAAACACAGAGAGAGGGAGAGAGAGAGAGAGAAGTGAAAAGTACAGGGTATTCATTTCTTGTGTCTGTCAGCTACATGGGTAGGACATTTTCTCTGATTTTCCAACATTTTCTGCTCCCTTATTACACCTTCTTTGCTTCCCCCTTTGTAACTCACTTTTTAGTTCTCTTAGGAGAGGTGGAACACAGGCAGCCATAAATAATCCATTTCATCTTTGATAAACTGTTTCCTCTTTAAAATTCTATCCATGAACTTCAGAGAGAATAAAATATTGCATCATAGAGCAAAATCAATCCCTCGGTATCAGTGATGTCTACCTTGTAATATCCACACTCCTGCCCCAAAGAATCACAGAATTTGAGGGAGGGAAGGACCACAGTGGTCATCTAAGACCAGAAATACATGAGGAAATCTTTATTATAACATATTTCAGTGGCCTTCTTGTCTGTGCTTAAAGACCTCCAAGGGCATCTTTAAAACTTCACCTTTGGAACTAGCCTATTCTACATCTGAAGAGATTTCTGTTATTTATGTATGTATGTGTTGTTTTTTTTCTTGACACTAATTTGCCTCTTCAAAATTTCTACTCATAACTTCCTCGTTCTGGCCAAAGGGAACACATTAATTCCTCCTTGGCTATTTACATATGTAAAGGTAACTATCATAGCCCTCCTTAAGCTTCTTTCTCTAACCTAAATGTGTTGCTTTGAAAGGTTCTGTACCTCTCCACAACACACACACACACACACTTTAATCAACATTAAATTGTAAATACTTCCATCATGTTGGCCAAGTTCCAAATCAATTTCGTAGAATAAAATTGTTTCAATTCAGTAAACATTTATTAAATACCTACTGTATACAGAGTAAGATGCTAAGAATTTAGGGGAGATAGCTGCAAAAAGGTAGGCGGTGAAATGGTCAAAATGCTAGACCTGGAGTAAGGAAGACCTGGGTTCATAGTTAGCCTTAGACACTTACTAGCTGTGTGATCCTGGGCAAGCTGACCTCTGTTTGTCTCAGTTTCTTCATCTGTAGAATTTGGAAAATAATAGCACCTACCCACCGAGGTTGTTATGATGATAAAATGAGTTAATATTTGTAAACTGCTTTGCAAACCTTGAAATACTATATATATATATATATATGCTACTTAGTAGTAATAGTAAAATGATATTTAAATGTTATTTATTATTAATACCAATAATTTTATAAGTTCTAATGTCACAATCCCTGACCTCAAAAAATTCTTAGTCCAATAAAATGTAATTACTTTTATGTGGGTGTATATGTGTGTACACATGCACATATATACACAGATTGTAGATATACACATTTACACAATGTGTGGCTACATATATGTGTATGTATCTACATGTGTGTGTATTGATTTATAGATAATACCAACACTTTCCCTGGAATAGGAAGCTCCTAGGTAAAGAAACTTTTTCTAACAATACAGGTCAGCACCTTCTCTGCAATTCATAGTCCTCAAAATTTGCCTAGGTGACTGATGTTAAATGACTTGTTTATTTACTCAGGAAATATATATCAGAGATGGGATTTAAACCTAAATCTTTCTAACTCTACTCTAAAGCCATTTCTCTATCCACTATATCATGCTGCCTCTCATTAAATAATAATTAGTTATTATAAGAGAATAATTGAAGAAATCTGAAAAGAAAAATAAATGTGGTGCCCTCTAGCAGAGGTAGTTGAGCAGTGTTAGTTTTATGGTCATTCAAACTTGGGTGAATAGATTAAAATGATTTGTAATTGACCTACCAATTGAATATATATAAATGTGTGCTTCTAAAATGTACATGAGTATTTGAAGATGTACCTCAATATGCTTCACATTACTAATTTGCTTAATAAAGTTTTTCTTCATGAAGAGCACAAAGAAAAACCACCCTAGTCCCTTTTTTATTGGTTCTGAATATTTGATTAATGCTATTAATCAAATATTGTTACAGATTATATTATATATTGTTATATAATATATTAATAAAATAATATTATAGAGTAGAGTTAATGAAAAATCTACTCAATTTTCCTTCATGTAGAATATTTCCTTTCTTTTTGAAATGAAGTTTTATACTACTTAAGAAAAAAGTCTCACTTTTCTTATTTAACCTATATTCTTCTAGCTGTTTCTGAAAACATTGACCAACCATTCCATTTGTTTCCAGATATTTCTGATATAAAAACTCTCAGGAAACACTTACAAGGTTTATCCCCAAATTTTACCATGATCATGTTAGTACAGGAGTCATACAGATGATAGTCTCACCAAAATATGTAGTATGGGACCATATCACAATCAGTTTCCATTATCACCACAAATAATTAACTCAATGGCTCTTTAAAGCATGCTCTCTGCTCAAAGCTCCCTTTCTGGAACACTGTCTCACTCATTCACTAAGAGACTGTGAAAAATTCCTCTAATATTCACACAAATAACAAAGCTTTCATATGACTCTTAAAAATCCATCTTAGCAATTTTAAAGTGCCAGAGACAGCTAAGGAAAATGTATGATTAGACAAGTTACTCTTTCAATTTAGGAAGGTGTCAAAAGGGGAATCATATTTAACAGCCAGTACTCCTCCCTTACCCCTTTAAAAGAAAGGGGCCCTAAAGAGTTTATCTATATTAATTCCCATGCAGTTTAATTCATTTCAAGGATTGAAACAGAGAGGCAATATAGCACAATGGCTGAAATAGAGAACTTGGAGTAGGGAAGACCCGCATTCAAATTCCACCTTGAATACAAACTAGCTGTGTGAACATAAGCAAATCATTTGTCCTCTGCCTTCACACAGCTAGTGGCACAGTGTAAAGAGTGCTAGGACTGGAGTAAGGAAGACATGAGGTCAAAAATGGCCTCAGATACTTACTAGTTATTTGTTCTTGGGCAAATCATTTTACCTCTGTTTGCCTCAGTTTCATCACTTGTAAAATGCAGATAATAGGTCCAACTTTGCAGGACTATTGTGAGAATCAACTTGAATAATATTTGTAACAATGCTCAGAACAATGCCTGGCACATAGTACATTTTATATAAATGCTTATTCCTTTTCACCTCTCTGAACCTCTTTTCGCACACTTCTGAAATGGAAATAATAAAATAACAACACCAGAAATATTACCTCAAAGAGTTATATAAACAAGTAATTCAATATAAGGTATTTGAGAGTCCTTTCTTCTTACATTTATATTCCCATCATCTAGCACACTGCCTGGCAACAGAGGTTTTATAATGCTTATTGCTTAATAGATTGTGTCAATGAGCACTATTAAATACGTATGATACACAAAACAATGCTATTAGTAAGTCTACATTGTGTGTGTGTGTGTGAATATACACATGCACATACATACACAGAGTGCAGATACACACATATACATAACATGTGGCTATGTATACGTGTGTGTATCCACATATGTGTGTATTTATATATAGATCATAGCAATACTTTCATTGGCATAGGAAGCTCTTAGGTAAGGAAACTTTTTCTAACAATGCAGGTCAGTACCTTCTCTGCAATTCATACTCCTCAAAATTTGCCTAAGTGACTATTTTAAGTCACTTGCATATTTACTCAGGAAGCATTTATCAGGGATGGGAGTTCAACCCAAATCTTTCTAATTCTACTCTGAAGCCAGTTCTCTATCTCATGCTGCCTTTCATGAAATAAAAAATAATAATTACATTGATTGTACAAAGACCAAAACCAAGACTATCGCTATTTTCAAGGAGCCTAAATTATTCGGGGAGTGGTGGGGCATGGGAAAAAAGGGGACTGGCAGGAATCTACTGTATAAGACAAGTAAGTGAATACCAGATTATTAGAAAAGAAAGATTATTAACACTGTCATGAAGATGTTGAGATCAGTAATTTCTTCACACGGGTGGCTCATGAGCTAAAGGAAGACAAGGATTCTGAGAACTACAGGTGAAGAAAGAGAACCAATCAAAATCCCACTGGGATTTTGAACCCTGGGCTCTGATTGGTGAACTGTCAACTTATCTTACCCAGAACCAGGCTTCCATGTCACTTCCTGGATATTTCCAAACAGTGTAGTCTGCTGCCCCTTCCATCCTCCTCAGTATCCTCCCTCCCCTCCCATTGGAAACTTGGACTCTAATCCATGAACCATCCTGAGTTTGGACAGGTTAGCTTTCATCTTATTTTGCTCACATAACTTCCAGACTATTTGCAAACCATGCCGCTACAGGCTTATTCTACCCCACTCCTACTCCACTCCACCATCACCCCCAATTCTAGCTCCCTTGTAAGCATAACCTTTGTTCATAAGAACATGACCTCCTTCAGGGCCAGATCTGTCTTAATTTCTTTTTCAGTGTCAGGCACATAGCACAAAAAATAATTTTTCATTGTTCATTCATTCATTAATGCAGAGACATGAGATGTAATTTCCACTTTGGGGAACAACTAAATAGACCAGATTGGATAAAATGTAAAATGTGTAGATGGAAGTGATATGAAATAAAATTATAATGATAGGTTGGAGCCAGATTATAGAGGGTCTTAAAATCAAGCTGAATATGCATTTTCTCCTAGCAAAGGGGGCCAAATGAACAGTTTTGAGCAATGAAAACACAAGGTCAGACTTGTGCCTTAGAAATATAATTTTGGAAGGTATGTGTAGGATGGATTAAAGAGTGGAATGACTAGAATTAAGATTCCAATATAATGTGAGCTTGACCTGGGATCATGATAATATACATTAGTCCTAGGGACTCTAGGATATATGCCAGAAACAGACCTTGGGAGCAACTGTGACTTCTGGACTTCCCAGCACACAGATGATAAGAGGGTCAGACAACTGATCAGATGGAAATTACAGGGGACCACTTGCTGGCCCTGGGTGCAGGCTTCTATGGCATTGTCCATCAGCTGAATCATACACCCAGGGCAAGGAGGAGAACCAGCACATGAGAGTTTGTGGCCACAGGAGAGTGAGGTCCCTGGTCACAGTTCTAGGTCGGAAAGGAGTGCTTGTGTCCCTAAGAAACCAGAGCACAGGCCAGAAGAGTAGTGACCACATCTATCCTTTGATCATACCACATTCAAAGAACTGACAACTTACAGACCCTCAGAACTAACTCTGAAAACAGCAGCGCAAAAAACTTGAAACTTGGGACAGTGACCCATCCACCATAGGAGAAGAGCCCAACTTTAACATTATGTTAAAAGTCAAGAAATAGGAGGGAGAAATGAGCAAACAACAGCAACAATAATGGCAAAGAACCTGAATATAAATATAAATAAGAATGGAGACAGTTTAACCTGCTCTCTTATGATTACTCTTTCATGTTTACCCTTTGATGCTTCTCTTGAGTCTTCTGTTTCAATGTCGAGTTTTCTAACCAGCTCTGGTCTTTTCGTCAGGAATGCTTAAAAGTTCTCTATTTCATTAATTAGCCATCTTTTCCTTTGAAGAATTTTACTCAGTTTTTGTTGGCTAGGTGATTTTTAGATGTAATCCTAGATCCTTCACACTCCAGAATATTATATTCCAAGCCCTCTGATCCTTTAATGTAAAAAGTGCTAGATCTCAAGTAATCTTGACTGTGGCTCCAAAATATCTGAATTTTTTCTTTCTAGGTGCTTGCAGTATTTTCTCCTTGAGCTGGTAACTCTAGAATTTGGCTATAGTATTCCTGGGAGTTTTAATTTTGGAATCTCTTTTTCAGGAGGTGATCTGTAGATTCTTTCAATTTCTATTTTACCCTGTTTCTAGGATATTGGGGGCAGTTTTCTTGCTTTTTTATCATATATTTTTATCATATTTCTTGAAATATGAAATCTAAGCCCCTTTTTCATCATGCCTTTTAGGTAGTCCAATAATTTTTAAATTATTTCTCCTTGATCTATTTTCCAAGGCAGTTGCTTTATATAATAAGTTATTTCACTTTTTTTTCTTTTTTCATTCTTTTGACTTTGTCTTATTGTTTCTTGATATTTCATGGATTCATTAGATTCCATTTGTCCAATTTTAATTTTTAAGGAATTATTTTCTTTAGAGAACTTTTGTACCTTTTTATTTTTTTCATTTGGCTAATTGTGCTTTTTGAGGAGTTCATTTCTTCAGCCAATTTTTGTACCTCTTTTTCCATTTGACCTATTCTGATTTTAAAGATCTTTTCTTTGGTGAATTTCTGTGTCCCTTTTACCAAACTGTTAATTCTCTTTCCTAATTTTCTTGCATTATTCTCATTTCCTTTCCCAACTTCTCCTTTAACTTCCAGGAATTCTTGCTGCTTTGGATCTCATTAGCATTTTTTTTCTTTGAGGTTTTGCCTGTAGCTGTTTTCACTTTGTTGTTTTCTTGAGTTTATGTCTTGGCCTTCCCTGCTAAAGCGGCTTTTTATGGTCAAGTTTTCTTTTATTGCTTTCTCATTTTTCCCATCTATTTCTTAACTTTGAGCTTTATGTTAAAGTTCTGGGTCTACTCATCTGAGGATGAGAAGGCACTATTCCAAGCTTCAGGCTTTTTTGAGCTGCTGTTTTCAGAGCTAGTTCTGGGGGTCTGCAAGTTTTTGGGGCTTCCAAGGTATTGTGATCCAGGGAGAAGTGTGGTCACTCCACTCCTTGTCTAGGCTCTT
Source organism: Trichosurus vulpecula (assembly GCF_011100635.1). Classification (NCBI taxonomy): domain Eukaryota; kingdom Metazoa; phylum Chordata; class Mammalia; order Diprotodontia; family Phalangeridae; genus Trichosurus; species Trichosurus vulpecula. The sequence goes on from NC_050579.1 coordinate 198,417,009, forward strand.
GGCTTTACCAAGGAAGGGCCCCTGTACCCTTTTAGTCACAGTTCCCTTGCTTTCCTGCAACAAGTGCTAGTGCTCTCTGAAAATGTCTCTTCATTTTTTACCACACAATAGTACTTCTACTTCCTAATAAAATCAAAATGTATGATTCTTAGCATCCCCTATTTTGGGTTTTTCCATCCACTCAGTCACTATCACTGTAGAAGAGTGAAAATGAGCTTACGTGATTGAGAATATTTTCTATTTTTCTTTGTTTCATGGCCAGTCATGGCCAAAGAACTCATTACCAAATGAGCTTCTCTGTACTTAGTTAGACTAGTCCTTGGAATTTCTTTAATCCCTAAAAAAATTTTGTTGTTGTTGTCGTTTTCACATTTTGAGACAAAATCTTCCTTCCTCTAATTTCCACCCACTGATCTTAGTTTTGACATCTGAGGACTATAAAACAAGTATACTCCCTCCTTCACCTGATGAAGAAGCTTAGAATGGGGAAGACTCATGGAGGGAAGATGAACAATTCTGTCTTGTCATGTTCAATCTGAGCTAGTAATAGAAGATTTAAACATCTTTTAAAATAAATTGCATGTTTTGACCCTGAGAAATATAGTACAAAAGAGGTATGATAGTACAGATGGTGTTATTATTGATTCTGTATTTATTCTTGAAATCACAAAACTTATTAAATTGCTCATCAGATAACACAACCTGTCAAACTTACAAACTCTGACACTACAGTGATTTAAAGAAATAAATCATAAAAGTCAGGTAGCTTTTTGCGAATGTCATAAAATAATATTACCACCAAATCTATTCTGTGTTAACATCTACTAGGGAAACATCCAAATGTGACACCTATGAGGGTGTCAACCTCCTGTGACACTATTTAAAATGCCACAAGGAGAGATTGTCTCTCACAATGCCTTACAGTGCTTGTCAGTAATAAGGGTACCAAATTGCACGGTAGCCTCAGAATCTAGTAGACTAAAGAGAATTCAGGGTGGGCTCCAGGGACCTGAGCATCCCCAAAATGGCCTCCGGGAAAAATAAACACTGCAATCTATCAGTTCCTGGATAAATTGGAAAGAGACAGGGTTTCTGGCCAACCTTTTCCTTTTTTTGTTAATTGAATTGAATTTGTGATGCAATCATTTTTCATTTTTCAAATCCATTTCTACACTTTTTATACAAATCTTATCTACAGAAGCAAACTTAAGTGGAAATTTGACAGCGATTTAATTCATCTCACCAAGACAGGCAGCCAAGACAGAAAATTCCGGATTCAGATTAAAATAGTTGAGTTTGGAAGCTTACTTACATGATATATAGTAAAAAAAAAAAAAAACCAATCAATGTAATTGGGTAATTATTAAATTTCTACTTCTCCCTGTGCCTGACTATGTATTGATTCGAACAAATATCCAGGATGTCCTGGGCTGGATCCTTGCTTCCCTCTGCTATTTCGTGGGTTCTGCAGTTCTAGAATTTATTCAGAGCCATTTTTTATAGGTTTTTGGAGAGACCTGGAGGGGAGCTCACACAAGTCCCTGCTTTCCAGCCGCCATCTTGGCTCCACCCCCCCCCAGCTTAATAAATGTTTATTGGATTTGGATAGTTTACCTGAAAGCTTCACAAAACATTAGCATTGTGGCAATTATTTCACTAAATATCTCTATTTATTTGTTTCTTCAAAATACAACTGATCATAAATTTTGAGTCACACAAACTGAATAAACTTATTCCAATGCCTTATTATGGCATGGAGATGAAGAAAGCTGGGTTTTTCACGACAGTTTCAGAAGAACCTAAGCTCTAGTAGCAACACTGAAAAGATTTGAAGTGGACTTGACAGCAAACACTTCCTATTATCTGAGGAGTAACATAGATAAGAATGGAGAAACCTGTAACCAGTGTATCGACCATTAGTTATGACAAATTATTTGGCCATGGCAAGCCATGAAACAAAGAAAAAGTCCTTTGCTTTATTTTTACAGCGAAAATAAAAATGGTGGGTGTAGGGGCAGTTGGGGAATGCTTGAATCTCATTCACATCTTAATTAGTACAGAGGAAGAATACACACATGCACATGCACACACAAATATAAATATATATATATACACATACATATATGTGTGTGTGCATGTGTGTGTCTATGTATATCTACATATATGTATATGTGTGTAAAAAGTATTGGATTAACTGAAGGCCATGAACAAAAAAACAGCCTAGACATTATATTTCAAGAAGTTATCAAGGGAAATTGCCATGATATCCAAGAACCAGAGGGTAAAATAGAAATTGAAAGAATCCACTGATTACCACCTGAATGAGATCCCAAAAAGTTCCTAGGAATAACATAGCCCAATTTTAGAGCTCCCAGGTCAAAGAGAAAACACTTCAAGCAACTGGAAAGAAATCATTTAAATACCATTGAGCCATAATCAGAATTACACAAGATTTAGCAATTTCTACATTAATGGATCAGAGAGCTCAAAATATGATATTCCAGAAAGCAAAAGAACTGGGATTACAATCAAGTATAACCTAAGCAACAAAACTGAATATAATTCTTCAAGTGAAAAATGGATATTTAATGTAGTAAAGGTCTTTTTGACATTCCTGATGAAAGACCAAATCTGAACAGAAAATTTTACTTTCAAACACAAGGCTCAAGAGAAACATAAAAAAGTAAACATGGAAGAGAAATCACCAGTGACTCACTAAGGCTAAATTGCTTACCTTTCTATATGAGAAGTCACCCAGCCACCCAGACCCTTTCTATCTGTTTTTCATGGAAATGTTCTTTCCATCTTGTAGTTTTAGAGACATCATAAGACACAGAGAGGTCAGCATTACCAGACAGAAAAACACATGTGCAGGGCCTTCAAGGGCAGTGAGTTTTATAGCTGAATCAGCACTGTTATTGCCTCTTGAAACAGGATTAGTTCCACTGGTGTGGGCAGGACGACAGACAGTGCCCATGGTATCAGGAAGCCTCAGAGCAGATAAGAGATCTTTGATGAAATTCACATTTGCAATGACCCTACCAGTTAAACTCAAGAAATCCCTTTGCAGCCAAAGCATCCCAACAGCATGACAGACACCAAATACCTATCTTTAAGTCAATATAAATTGTGGTGCTTTTTTCTATTGGCAAATTGACATACCTGGGTAAGGGTCACATGTTTGGCAGCTTGGACACTGAGGTTACAGGCAGAGAGGCCACCCAGTGTCACGATCAGAGACCACAGCAATAGCACTGTAACAAATACCATCTCATAAAAGAAGACCAGTCAGTATACAAAATATAATCAGGATTTTACAAGGGGGCTTCAAAGAGATCATCATGAGGTTTTTCAGCCATGTCCACTACAGAAGTACAGTCATGCAGTGCCTCCCTTGCGACTGGCAAATCAGGAAGCAATGCAATGGGATTTAGAATGGAACATAATTTGTGAGTGATATTCTCTTTAGCCAGCAAGATCACTTGGTACTTCTTAAGTCTCTGATCAGAAAATGCTTGAGTTCAGTGGTGAAGTAAGAGGGCCTCAACCTCATGGGGACACTGCATCATTAAAGGGACTCCCAGAACCATACTATAAACCTTCTCCATCAAAAGGGCAGTGTCAGCCACAGGCTGCAGACACAACAAAGTGCTGGCAGCCACAGCATCAAGTTGAGCATCAAGCTGGTCACTGAGCAGCCTAAATATTTGGGTCAAGACACCAGAAGCAGCCATATCCCCTCAACCCATCCCACTCCCGCATTTGTATTTTTAAAAAAGTGAAAAACAATGTAATATGGGGATCCCAGTGCAGGGGCTGACAACAAGAGCCTTCATGAGATCTGCAAGTGCAGGAGAAGTATTGATAGTTAAGCTGCAAAACTGTAACAGAGTCTTTAGTCAAAGAAACAAAGGGTTTAGTAATCTCACCATAGGATGGGATCAACTATAGATGATAACCAGATGGCCCAAGTGATACTATGTAATTGTGTCTTGATCATAGAGATGAGAAGCTTCTACAGATCCTGCACAAGCATAGAGGAAACAAAGGCACCAGCAGACAGAATGAAACCAAGATACTCTACCTGGGGGAGACACCGCTGAACTTTTACCTAGAGACTTTGTGCCCCCTTTGATGGAAATGAAGATGATGGCTGTCTTCCTGACAGATCTTGGCATTTGGGGCGAAGAGGAAGAGATTATCAATATACTGGATCAGAGATTAGCCGTTGAAAATAATGGAAGCTAAATCTTGCTGTAAGATTTGAAAAAAACAGGGTAGGGCTTTTTATATACACAAGGTAAATGAGTCTAAGTCTATTTTTCTATGAGTTAAGGCAAATAGTTATTGAGGTCTGGATGAATGAAGATGCTTAAAAAAGCAGTCTCACAGGAACCAAAGAAATTGTGGTGGCAGCATTGGGCACCACTGGATATGTGAATATAACATAAGCATTTACCATGCACAAAGTGATAAACAGCTTTGCCATATGGAACTGGCTTAGGTTTTTTAATATGGAGGATCGATGTATTACAACAGGATTTACATGGAACAATAATACTTGATCCCTCAGAGAAACAATAATGGGTGAAATACTTTTGATGGACTCCCTGGACAAAGGTTATTGAGAAATGGCTAGGGGAGGGCTTCTCTTAGTCTTGAAGGGGACTGGCACAGCAGATTTTTTTTTCATTTTCCTTTACTTTCTTTAATATTTTTTAGTTTTCAACATTGATTTCCACAAAAATTTGAGTTACAAATTTTCTCCCTATTTCTACCCTTCCCCACACCAAGATGGCATGTATTTTGATTGCCCCTTTCTGATTGCTTCCTTCTGTCACCTCACTCCTGACCCCTCATCCCCTCCCCCCTTATTTTCTTGTAGGGAAAGATAGATTTCTATACCTCGTTGCTTGTATATATTATTTCCCAGTTGCATGTAAAAACAACTTTTTTGAGAATTTGTTTTTAGAACTTTAAGTTCCAAATTTTCTCTCTTCTTCCCTCCCCATCCATTCTCCTTGAGAAGGCAAGCAATTCAACAAAGGCCACACATGTATCATTATGCAAAACACTTCCATAACAGTCATGTTGTGAAAGATTAACTAGATTTCCATCCATCCTATCCTGTCCCCCTTTATTCAATTTTTCCTTTTACCCTGTCCCTTTTCAAAAGTGTTTGCTTTTGATTACCTCCTCCCCCTACCTGCCCACCCTTGTATCATCTCGCCTCTCGTACCCCTTCCCCCCTACTTTCCCTTAGGGTAAGATATCCAATTGAGTGTGTATGTTATTCCCTCCTGAATTCAAATCTGATCAGAGCAAGATTCATTCATTCCCTTTCAACTGCCCCCTCTTCCCTTCCAATAGAACTGCTTTTTCTTGCCACTTTTATGTGAGATAATTTATCCCATTCTATCTCTCCCTTTCTCCTTCCAATATATTCCTCTCTCACCCTTAACTGTATTTATTTATTTATCTATCTATAAATCCATTTATTTATTTATTTATTTTTGTTAGATAGCATCCCTTCATATTCAACTGACCCTGTGCCCTTTGTCTACAAATATATATATATATATATATATATGCATATATATATACATGTATATGCATACGTGTATTGCCTTCAGCTACCCTAATAATGAGAAAGGTTTAATGAGTTACGAATATCATCTTTCCATGCAGGAAGGTAAACAAAACAGTTCAACTTTAGTAAGTCCCTTATGATTTCTCTTTCTTGTTTACCTTTTCATGAGTCTCTTGAGTCTTGTATTTGAAAGTCAAATTTTCCAGTAAGCTCTGGTCTTTTCACTGAGAAAGCTTGAAAGTCCTCTATTTTATTGAAAATCCATATTTTGCCTTGGAGCATGATACTCAGTTTTGCTGGGTAGGTGATTCTTGGTTTTAATCCTAGCTCCTTTGCCCTCTGGAATATTATATTCCAAGCCCTTCAGTCCCTTAATGTAGAAGCTGCTAGATCTTGTATTATCTTCATTGTGTTTCCACTATACTCAAATTGTTTCTTTTTGACTGCTTACAATATTTTCTCCTTGACCTGGGAACTCTGGAATTTGGCGACAATATTCCTAGCAGTTTTCTTTTGGGGATCTTTTTCAAGAGGCAATTGGTGGATTCTTTCAATTTCTATTTTACCTTCTGGTTCTAGAATGTCAGGACAGTTTTCCTTGATTATTTCCTGAAATATGATGTCTAGGCTCTTTTTTTGATCATTGCTTTCATGTAGTACAATATTTTTAAAATTATCTGTCCTGGATCTATTCTCCAGGTCAGTGGTTTTTCCAATGAGATCTTTCACATTGTCTTCCGTTTTCTCATTCTTTTGGTTCTGTTTTATAATTTCTCAATTGGCCATAGAGTCATTAGCTTCCACTTGCTCCATTTTAATTTTTAAGGAAGTATTTCTTCAGTGGTCTTTTGGACCTCATTTTCCATTTGGCTAATTCTGCCTTTTAAGACATTCTTCTTCTCATTGGCTTTTTTGGAGCTCTTTTGCCATTTGGCTTAGATTATTTCTTAAGTTGTTGTTTTCTTCAGTATTTTTGGGTCTCCTTTAGCAAGTCATTGACTTGTTTTTTATGATTTTCTTGCATCACTGTAATTTCTCTTCCCAATTTCCTGTATTTCTCTTACTTGCTTTTCCAAATCCTTTTTAAGCTGTTCTGTGGCCTGAGACCAATTCATATTTTTCTTGGGGGCTTTTGATGTAGGCTCTTTGACTTTGTTGACTTCTTCTGGCTGTATGTTTTGATCTTCTTTGTCACCAAAAAAATCATTCTAGAGTCTGAGTCTTTCCCTGCTTGCTCATTTTCCCAGCCCACTACTTGACCCTTGAGCTTTTTATCAGGGTATGACTGCCTTCAGAGTGGTGAGTGCTTTGTCCCAAGCTTCAGGGGCCTTGCACTGCTCTTTTCAGAGCTACTTCTACACAGCAAGCTCTGCCACAGCAGTGCTCCTTCTCCCCCAAGAACCACCAACCAGGACAAGGACCCAGATCCAAGCAGGGCAAAGCAAGAGAGTCCTGCCTCTGTGCCAGCAAAGCACTCCTTGCATTGATCTGATGCTTTATTCTTCCCACTGGGTGGGCCTGGGGCCAGAAGCAACCACACCTGGATCTCTGGAAGCAGCCACAGGAGCTTCACACTGCTGCCACTGCTGTGGCACCTCTTCTGCCCCGTGGGCTGGGGCCAGACCACGAACTTCTCTCTCCCAGATTCATAAGTTTTTCCACTGACCTGCTAACTTGTCTTTGCCATTTGTGGGTTGAGAACTGCCACTACAGCCACTACAAGCTCTACAACCTGTTCTACCTGATGTCCTCAGCACCTGGTCTGTCCTGGTGCAGCCCACACTAGGCTGTGCTCCATTGCCAGCACCATGCTATAGACCCTTGCCCACAACCATTCTGGCCATCGTGGGCTGGAGACCTGCTTCCCTCTGTTATTTCATGGATTCTTTAGCTCTAGAATTTGTTCAGAGCCATTTTTACAAGTGTTTGGAGGGATTTGGGGGAGAGCCTAAGCAAGTTTTCCAGCTGCCATCTTGGCTCTGCCCCCTGTGGTTGGGAGAGCAGATTTTAACAATTCTACATCTGAAGATTAAGTTGCCCATAGGGAATCAAGAATGTCAAATGGAATCCTTGTACTGTTATCAGGGGTCTCTTGGGCAATCTGAACCACTACAGGGAACAAAGAGAGGGATTCCTCCAGGAGTTACAAGAACAGAGATCCATCAAGGAAGCAGTAAATAATGGTTTTAAGTTTACAGAGGACATCTTGTCCCAACAGATTTACAGGGGATTTGAGCATGAAGAGAAAAGAGTGTTCAACAGAAAGAGGACCAATGAACACCATGTTATAATACAATCTTGGAACACTATGAGGTTTTCTGAGACACCAACAATATTCACAGATCCAATAGATATCCATTAGATTCTGGTTTACTCATTAAAACTGAATTAGAAAAAGCAAGTGTAGCAACCATGATGTTTGACAAAGCAAAAGCAAAAAAGATCTAATTAAAAGAGATAAGCAGGGAAACTACATCTTGCTAAAAGGTACAACAGACAATGAAGTAATATCAATATGAGACATATATACACCAGATGGTGTAGCATTAAATGAGTTACAGGAGAAAATAGACACTAAAACCACATTAGTTGAGGACCTCAACTTGCCCCTTTGAGAACTAGATAAAACTAACCAAAAAATAAACAAAAAAGAAGTTAAGGAAATGAATGCTGTAATAGTCCTTGGGAGAAAATTGAATGGGAATAGAAAGGAATAAACCTTTTCTTCTCAGCCTACACAAAAACTGACCATGTATTAGGGAATTAAAAAATCTCACAATGAAATACAGAAAAGCAGAAATATTAAATGTATCCTTTTTAGATCATAATGCAACAAAAAGTACATTCACTAAAGGGCTGTTGAAAGACATATAAAAAATTTATTGGAAACTAAGCAATCTAATCCTATAGAATGAGTGGGTCAAAGAACAAATCATAGAAACAATTAATACTTTCATTAAAGAGAATGACAACAATTAAACAACCTAACAAAATTGATGGGATGGAGCCAAAGCAATAATTAGGGGAAATTTTATCTCTAAACACTCACATCAATAAAATAAAGAACAGATCAGTGAACTGGGCATACAACTAATAAAACCTAGAAAAGGAACAAATTAAAAACCCCCAGTTAACCATCAAATTGGAAATCCTGAAAATCAAATGAAAGATTAATAAAATTCAAAGTAAGAAATCATTGAACCAATGAATAAAACTAGGGGCTGGATTTATGATAAAACCAATAAAACAGACAAACCATTGGCTAATTTGATTTAAAAAACAAGAAAGAAGAAAACCCAATTATCAGTATCAAAAATGAAAAAGGTGAATTCAGTACCAATGAACAGAAAACTAAAGCAATTATTAGGAGCTATTTTGTCCAATTATATGCCAATAAATCTGACAATCTAAGTGAAATGATGAATATTTGCTAAACTAGAAATTGCCCAGATTAACAGAAGAGGAAATAGAATACTTAAATAACTCCATCTTAGAAAAAGAAATTGAACAAGCCATCATCACTAAACTCTGTAAAGTAAAATCCCCAGGACAAGAAGTATTCACAAGTGAATTCTACCAAACATTTAAAGAATAATTAATTCCAATGCTATATAAACTTTTTGGGAAAACAGGTAAGGAAGGAGTCCTTCTAAATTCTTTTTATGATACAAATATAGCCCTGATACCTAAACTAGGAAGAACTAAAACAGAGAAAGAAAACTAAAGATCAGTTTCCCTAGTGAATATTAATGCATACATTTTAAATAAAATACTAGCAAGGAGGTTAAAGCACTGTATAACAAAGATCGTACACTATGACCAGATGGGATTTATACCGGGAATTCAGGGTTGGTTCAATATTAGGAAAACTATCAGTGTAATTAAGCATATCAATAACAAAACCAACAAAACCATATGTTTCTCTCTATAGATGCTGAAAAAGCTTTTGACAAAATATTATACCTATTCTAATTAAAAACACTAGAGAGCATAAGAATAAATGAAACTTTCCTTCAAATGATAAAAAGTATCTATCTAAAAATCATCAGCAAGGATTATCAGTACTGAAGATAAGCTAGAAACCTTCCCATTAAGATCAGGGATGAAGCAAGGTTGCTTACTACCACCACTATTATTTAATATTGTACTAGAAATGCTAGCTATAGCAAGAAGAAAAGAAAAATAAATTAAAGGAATTAGATGCGAAAACAAAACTATAACTCTTTGAAGATGATATAATGGTACTGTTAGAGAATCCTAGAGAATCAACTCAAAAAACTATTTGAAATCATTAACAATCTTATTTGGCAATTCCTAATATCAAAATATGTCTTACATGCTTGTGCATACACACACACACATACATATAAAATTGCTTACCATCTTAGGAGGAGGGAGGAGTAGGAGAGAAGAAAGTGGGGAAGGAGAAAATTGGGAATTCAAAAATGTATTTTAAAAAATAATATTAACAATTGTCTTCACATGTAACTGGAAAAATAAAATCCTATTTAACATTTGTTTTTAAGTAAGCACTTAAAGATAGCCTGAAATTTGATTATGTCTGCTTCTGGGTCTTCATGAAATTTGAGTGTCTCTTCTCCAGGTAAACAGATCACAGGGACTGAAAGACTAGAATCCTAATCATGACCATCTGGTCAGGCTGTGATGGATTAAGTACGAGCCTTCCTTGGAGAAGGAAGACACCAGCTATGGGGCCCTAGTGTACTAGAGAGATTAAATCTCCAGTTAATTCAGGAGAATAGGATGAGGGTACAGAGGGTAGGGAAGGTTAGTCAGTGGCAGCAGTTTATAGAGTAGCTGACAAGGATTACAAAGGAGCAGGAGAGGGAGCAGATAGAAGACACCCACAAATTTGTCTGGCATATTCGATCAGAAAGGCAAGCCCAACACAAATGGTATTCTACCTTGTTTTCATGTTTATCTCCTATAGCTAGCCTTTTAAATCTTTTCATTTACCATACTCAAAGATGACTCAGGGAAACATTGATATTTGTTTTCACATATTTGGGGTCTATCATGTAGAAGAGGAATTGGGATTTTTTGTTTTGTTTTGTTTGGACCCATAGAGAAGAAACCAGATGAAAACTGCAACCAGGCAAGTTCAAGATTGATTTCAGAAAGTTCCTATCAACTAGAGCCATGCATAAATAGAATGGGCTGCATCAGTAGGTAATGTGTTTCTTTTTAGTAGAGGTCTTCAGGTAGAGTCTGGATAACTACATGTCAAACATGTTGTAATGAGCTGGATTAGGTGGCTTCTAAGGTCTCTTTCTCCTGTAACATTCAGAGATTCTATGATCTTTGGAAAAATGTGGACTAGAATCCAATGTTACGAGAAGGAATTTTGACTTTGAAGCAACGCAAGTGGTGCACATTGCCACACTGACCAGTGTAAACACATCACAGACCCATTACAATATCAAAGTACTGACATCACTCCAGGCACTTGCATTTTCATCAAATCAGACTATCAGATTTAGAAGTCTTTCAGACCAACCCATATCTGAAATAGGTATTCCTTCTTTAACATTCTTGACAAGTAGCTATCCCTACTCTAAATGAAGAAATGGAGAGCTTACTACCTCCTGAGGAAAACTACTTATTTTGGACAATGTTTAATGCTTACAATTTTCTTTTTGTTCTTACATATGAAAACAAGATCCATTAACAAGCTTCTTTGCAACAATTTGTTTACAACAAATTTCTTACATGTCATTCAAGATTCTTGGCAGGAGATAACACTCTAAAATTTTTCATTTTCTATCATTAAAAGTGTACTTAGAAAGGGCAATAATACAAACATCTAAATGCTTGAAACAGACTGGTTCTGTCTTATCAATTTCAGTGTCTTTGTTGGTGGAAAGGGGAAAAGGGAATTAGCTCAGTGCTTTCACAAATATAATTTCATTTTATTCTCACAACAATCCCAAGAGGTAAGCACTATCATTATCTCCCTTTTGTAGTTGAGGAAGGTTAAGTGATTTGCCCAGAATCACATAGACACAATAAGTATGAGCCTGATTTGAACTCAACTCTTTCTGATTCCAGGAACAGCATTCTATCCTCTGCACCATTAGCTTCCCCTTGGTAGGTAGCATCTCTTAAATTACTATATGGACCCCTGTAAAATGACCAGAATCACTGAGAGTTGTTGTATTTTTTCTTTTTTGTATTTATTTAGCATTTAATTTTTCCCATTACATGTAAAAACAACTTTTAACATTTGCTTTAAAAATTTTGAGTTCCAAATTCTCTCCCTTCATTCCTTCCCACCCCACCCCCCCATTGAGAAGGCAAGCAATTCCATATAAGTTATATATGTGTAGTCATAAGAAACATATCCACAAGTCATTTTGTGAAAGAAAACATAGACTAAAAAAAACTCAAGAAAAATAAAGTGAAAAAAGTTGTTTCAATCTGATGGATAGCATTTTTCATCCTAAGAGCTTCAGTGTTGCCATGGATCAGTGTATTACTGAGAATGGCTAAGTCATTCACAGCTGGTCATCTTACAATATTTCTGTTACTCTGTACATTTCACTTTGCATCAACCCATGTAAGTCTTTCTAGGTTTTTCTGAGAGTATCTTGCTTATCATTTCTTATAGTACAATAGTATTCCATCATAATTACATACCACAACTTATTCAGCCATTCCCCAATTCATGTGCATCTCATCAATTTCTAATTTTTACCCCCAGAAAAGAGCTGCTATAAATATTTTTATACATATAGGTCCTTTCTCTTTTTCTGTTTTTATTGCTTTTGGAGACCTAGAAGTGGTATTGCCATGTCAAAGAGTATGTATAGTTTTATAGCCCTTTGGGCATTGTTCCAAATTGCTCTATAGGATGGTTTAATCAATTCACAACTCCAACAATATTAAATTAATGTCTCATTTTTCCCACATCCCTTCCAACATTTCTCATTTACCTTTTCTGTCCTATTATCTAATCAAATAGGTATGAGGTAGTACCTCAGAATTGTTTTAACTTGTATTTTTCCAATCAGTAGTGATTTAGAATATTTTTTCATATGGCTATAGATAGTTTTAATTATTTCATTGGAAAATTGATTATATCTATTGATTAATTAGGATGACTGGAGATGGACCAGCATTCAATAGTATACCTAGCCCTTTTAGGCTAAGGACTTTACAGGTACTCACGTAGAGTGAGGTAACACCTATTCAGTGAATAGGCCTCTTTAAGACATGAATCAAAGGATGACCCCTTTAATAAGAAAAAGAAAAAAAATCAAGCTGGGAGGGGATGACCCTCAGGGTTGATGTTCCAAAGAGAAACTGTAAACATTGACATTCACTCTAAGGCAGGAGGACTCAAAATACAGGCATTAAGTGGAGCTTGAGCTGGGACCTATTGTGGTCCAATCTATGAGCTGCAGAGTGAACTGGGAGACAGAACTGGCCCATCTCCAGTCATCCTGATTAATATTTGACCACTGGATCCAGATGGCTCTGGAGGAGAAAGTGAGGCTGGTGACCTTGCACAGCCCTCCTTCACTCAAATCAAAGTCAACTGCAAGTCATGTCATCATTTCCCTGATGCCATGGGCCCCTTTGAAAACAAAACACAAACACACAATATCTATTGATTATTTAGCATTTAGGGAATGGCTCTTATTTTTATAAATTAGACACAGTCCTCTATTTGTTAGAGAAATGAGGCCTTTATTACAGAAACTTGCTCCAATTTTTTTTCACAGTTACTATTGCCAACTGTATTTCCCTCCATCCCGTTCCCCTTACCCCTATTTAATCTGTTCTCTCTCTCCTTTCACCCTGCCCATCCTCAGAAGTTTTTAGCTTCTGACTACCCCTTCCCCCAATCTGGTCTCCCTTCTATCACCTCCTCCCTTCTCTTATCCCTTTCCCCTTCTATTTTCCTATAGAGAAAGATAGATTTCTATACACCATTGCCTGTTATCTTATTTTCCAGTTACATGTAAAACCAATATTTAACATTTGTTTTTAAAACCTTGAGTTGCAAATTTTCTCCCTTCCCTGCTCCCTACCTACTCTCATTGAAAAGTCAAGCAATTTGTTAGAGGATATACATGTGTAGTCATGCAAAACACTTCCATAATAGTCATGCTGTGAAAGACTAACTATATGTCCTTCCATCCTATCCCAGCTACCATTTATTCTATTCTCTCCTTTCACCCTGTCCCTCCTCACAAGTATTTGCTTCTGATTACCCCCTTCCCCAATCTTCCCTCCCTTCTATCACCCACTCCTTTCTTATACCCTTTTCCCCCATTTTCCTGTAAAGTAAGATAGATTTACACACCCAATTGAGTGTGTATGTTATTCCCTCCTTAAGCCAATTCTGATGAGAGTAAGGTTCACTCATTCCCTCTCATCTCCCCCCTCTCCTCCACTGTACAAGCTTTTACTTGCCTCTTTTATGTGAGGCAATTTACCCCATTCTATCTCTCCCTTTCTCCTTCTCCCAGTACATTCTTCTCTCACCCCTTAATTTTGTTTTTTAAATATCATCCCTTCATATTCAACTCACTGTGTGCCCTTTGTGTGTATAGGTATGTGCATGTATGTGTAAACAGGTGTGCATGTGTGTGTGTGTGTATGTATGTTTGTATTTATATTCCCTCCAACTACCATAATAATGAGAAAGGTCTCATAAGTTACAAATATCATCTTTTCATGTAGGAATGTAAAGAGTTCAACTTTAATACCCTTACGATTTCTCTTTCTTATATACCTTTTCATGCTTCGCTTGTATGTGAAAGTCAAATTTTCTTTTTAGCTCTGGTCTTTTCTCAAGAATACATTAAATTCCTCTACCTCATTGAATGTCAGTTTTCTCTTCATGGATTATACTGGGTTTTGCTGGGTAGGTGATTCTTGGTTTTAATCCTAGCTCTTTTGCCCTCTGGAATATTATATTCCAAGCCGTCTGATCTCTTAGGGTACAAGCTGCTAAATCTTGTGTTATCCTGATTATGGTTCCGTGATACATGAATTGTTTCTTTCTGGCTCCTTGCAATATCTGCTCCTTGACCTAGGAACTCCAGAATTTGGCTATAATATTCCTGGAAATTTTCCCTTTGGGATCTCTTTCAGGAGGTGATTTGTGGACTCCCTCAATTTCTATTTTACCCTCTGGCTCCAGAACATCAGGGCAATTTTCCTTGATAATTTCATGAAAGATGATATCTGGGCTCTTTTTTTGATCATGCTTTCAGGTAGTCCAATAATTCTTAAATTCTCTCTCCTAGATCTATTTTCCAGGTCAATGGTTTTTCCAATGAGGTATTTCACATTATCTTCTATTTTTTCATTCTTTTAGTTTTGTTTTATTGTTTCTTGATTTCTCATAGAGTCATTAGCTCCCATTTTCTCCATTCTAATTTTTAAAGAATTATGTTCTTCAGTGAACTTTTGGACCTCCTTTTCCATTTGATCAATCCTGCTTTTTAAGGCATGTTTCTTCTCTTCATTGGCTTTTTGGACCTCCTTTGCTATTTGGTCTAGTCTATTTTTAAGGTATTATTTTCTTCAGTATTTTGGGGTCTCCTTTAGCAAGCTGTTGACTCATTTTCATTATTCTCTTGCATCGCTCTCATTTCTCTCCCCAATTTTTCATCTACTTCTCTTACTTGATTTTCAAAATTCTTTTTTAGCTCTTCCCTGGCCTGAAACCAATTTATATTTTTCTCGGAGGCTTTGGATGTAGGAGCTTTGACTTTGTTGTCTTTTCCTAAGTGTATGTTTTAATTTTTTGTCACTAAAGTAAGTTTCTATAGTCTGACTTTTTCCCATTGTTTGCTTATTTTCTAGCCTATTAATTTACTTATTAACTCTTTGTTAAGGTAGGGCTGGAAGAGCCCTACTTCCAGTGTGGAGAATGCACTGTCCCAAGCTTCAGGGGTTTTGTGTAGCTGTTTTCAGAGATACTTCTAGGGACCTATAAGTTTTCAATTCTTCCAAGGTGGTATTATCTAAGGAGAGATGTTTAATCCTCTCCTGGCCTGTGCTCTGGTCTGTGAGGGATCAGAAGCATTCTTTTTTGCTCTGAAACTGTGAGGAGAGTTCCCTTTCCACTGCTGTCACAATCGCTGCTATACCAATGCTCCTTCTTGCCCCAGGACTGCCACCCAGGACTGAGACCCATGGGCAAAGCAACAGAATCCTGCCTCAGTGCCAGCCAAGAGGCCCCTTGTAATCTCTTTCTGACCAATTATTAGCTCAGGAAGCAACTGCAGCATCAGCATAGCCAGGGCTATGCTGGGTCCAGGACTGGATTGCACTCCTCTCTAACCTAGGACCAAGAGACCTTTCCTACTGACATTCTAAGTTGACTTTGCTTTTTGTGGGTTGAGAAGCCTCAAAACCACCACAACTGCCAGTGATTCATTCCCCTGAGGTCTGCTCCAGGTTTGCTGGGACCTAGTCTGTGTTGGCAAGGCCTGTGTTGGACTGCGTTCCTCTCTCAGCCTGGTACAACAGACCTTTCCTTTCGACCTTCCAGGTTGTCTTGGGCTGGAAATCTGTCTCACTCTTTCTTTTGGTGGGATTTGCCGCTCTATAATTTATTTAATGCCATTTTTACAGGTATTTGGAGGGATTGGGGGAGAGCTCAGGAGAGTCCCTGCCTTGAATTCACCATCTTTGCTCCACCCTGAGTTATTACTTTTTCAAGCATGAATGTGCGCAAAAATTGAAGCAAAAGAAATGTTCTGACAGCAAGTGTCCTGTATGAAAATGTGGAGGGATTTTGATTTAAAAAAATAAATAGTAAGAGAGAAAATGTACCAATATTCTTGAAATACTAAAATGATGAATCATTAAACTGTTTCCTGAGAAATGGTTTATTCTTTGAGCAGGGAAAAAAATGTCTCCTTTTTGTCTCATGTGTACTTCAGCCCTTTACATTGCTCTAGAGTGGCAACATCTGCAGTCTGCTTTCTCAGTCAAAATGAGGAGGGTATTTGTAATGATCACTTCCCCACACATGCACACTTAAATTTCAGTCCAATTATTTTAAGCTTAAAACAGATATTTCTAGGCCCTCCGCAGGTGTGTGAGTGGAGACTTGACTTTTTATTGTGTAATTTTGAAATATCTACAATAGGATGATCAACCAATCAGTCAACGAGCATTTAATAACTGTGCAGAAAAACAATGACAAAAAAGGAATAATCTCTGCTCTCAAGTTATTTACATTATATTGGGGAAGACCATATGAATATAAATATGTAAATTAAAATATATGGAACCCATATATATACATATATGTATGTATGTATGTATGTATATGTGTACGTATGTGTGTGTGTGTGTGTGTGTGTGTGTGTGTATATACAAACTTCTCTTGTCACTTACAAGTCAGATCCCACAGAACAATACTAGCTACATCTCCCTCCTCTGGGTTCTAGAGATATTCCTGAACCCTTATTTTGGTGCATTCATCCCAATATTAATCATCCAGTTATCTCTTCAAAAATATCTGACTAGTTCTTGTTAATAATAATATCTTCTTGATCATTGATTCGCACTCAATATCATTTGAGCAATTAATGTCAACTGGTTTTTATAAAAGGACATTTATTGAGAAGAAATGACAATAATAAAAATAACACCCCTCCCTGAATGAAGAACATATTTATGCCTATATCTCTTCAATACCTGGGGAAAGCAATCTCAAACTAACAGTTGTTACAAAGTGTTCATACCTATCAATTTCTGTGTTGAGGTAAGAGGACCTAGAAATACCTGTTTTGAGCTTAAAATAACTGTACTGAAATTGGGGGGGACTGATTATTGCTAATATCCTCTTCATTTTGACTGAGAAAGCAGACTGCAGATGTTCCCACTCTAGAGAAATGTAAAGGGCTGAATGACACATGAGACAATAAATCTCTTAAGCCAGTTGATGCTCAAGAGACTTTTTTTCTGCACAAGGAATAGACTATTTCCCAGGAAAGCAGTTTAATGATTCATCATTTCATTATATCAAGATTACTGGTACATTTTCTCCCCTACAATTTGTTTTCTTTCTCACATTAAAAGCCAATGAAGGAGCCAATCTCTTTTGACTGCCCTTGATCCACTGCTGTATAGATCAAGTAGCTTTCTCAGAGCTGCCCCTCTTACTAAACTTGACTGCCCCCAGACTCTGCCATGTACTCCTGACATAAGACCTCCAGTGGTTTTGTCTCTAGTGGTACTCTCAGTCACAGATCAGCAGCCAATGAAAAGATGTACAAGCAGACCAGAAACAGTCATAGAAAACCTAAGCCTGTTCTGAAACCTGTTTGTCTCTCTCTTGGATGGCCTTGTGGCAACTCTCCAAATCTCTGTCAACCAACCAGCACTTCCTTCCAGACACATGGATTTGCTCAAGTCTCAAGTGCCAAGAAGGCAGGAACCTGACCTCTTCAAGACCAACAGGCTGATGGCTGGGATATTGGCAGAGAGTGTGGGGCACTAGGGTTGTACTTTTGCTAAAGCTGTAATGATCTTGCTTTGATTAACATTTTACTTCAAAAGTATAGACAAAATTTTTAATACTATTTTCTCATTGGTGGTCTTTTATCAGCAGGTTCTACATATGTTTATCAGGTTTTTTAAGACTATGCGTATGTTGTTCACTACATCATAACCTACAGTTTCTTATCTTATTGCTGAAAAACAACTTATAGAAAAACATTTACAGATACAGGTTCATTAATGGATTATGTTCTCAGAACTGAGCCCTCATTGGCCAGTCATCCATTCTTACAGAATACAAAATAAATACAAAATAAATGACATGGGGGAAGGGGGAAGGGTGTGCAAGAGCATTAGCAACTGCAGGTGGGGAAAATCAGGAAGCAGTGATGGTGGAAATAGCAAGAGAGTGAAAGGGAGTCACCTTCAGAACAAGAAAGCACCAGAAAGAAAAAAGCCCACTTACTACCAATTGAGTGAGTTATATAGGGTTCAATGGAGATGAAAGATAAAACAGCTAAGAAGCATCCATGTTGCAAATGTCCCAATGAGTCTTAAAATTAGCCTTTCAATTGATTATAATCATAGAAATAAAACTGCTTTTTCCTATCTGATTCATATATGTACTCGGGGCATCTTTTTTTTAACTTCCTGTCTGTCTTTTGGGGATAATCCCTTAGAGTAGAGCCAAAAAAAATAATTGTTCCTCAGGAATCTGGGGTGAGGGTATAATTGGAGGAATAAGGAGCCTAGATCTCTTATTGAGGAGACAGGAAAGCTCCAAGCAAAGAAGCAAAGGCAAACTAGGAAGGCTGAAAAAGAAGAGGGATTGGTAAAGTTCCGCAGCTCCCTATAGACTTAAATGACAGACAGACAGAACGATAGATAGATAGATAGACAGACAGACAGAAAGATAGACATAGATAATAGTAATAGATATGTAGGTAGATAGATGATATATGTATGTATGTATACACATAGTAGTGCCCTACTTAGCAATATCTCAGGCGTCTGATAATTTCAATACTCTGAATATGGCTCCAAACCTAGAAATAAGGAGAAAAGGCTGCTGAGGACAGTAAAAGTCATTGGAAAACCACTTCGCTAAAGTTTCATACTTTAGTCCTTAAAAGTTCTCTCAGAGCCTTAGTGACTCAATTAGCATATGATTTTAACAAGCTTGGTTAATATAAATTCCCAGATCACAGCAGATTAGAAGTCAACTAGAATATAGGTTAAGAGTTTAGGTGTTCTCTTTGGGAGCAATGCAATGACAGAAAGAGCAATATTTGTTCACAACGTGATGGTAAAAGGAAGAGATGTAAAAACAAAAAAAAAGTAGACGTATGAGCATCTTACTATATGGTACAATAATGGATATTCCTAATGATAACCCTGAGGCCAAAATCACTAAGAAAAGGGTAAATTGTGATCTGCAACCTCTATTCAAGAAGACAGGAAAGCATAAAATATGTTTCTTTTAAAAAATAATCAAAATATCCATTGTATTTTAATTCCCCCACCCATATTTGTACTTCTATGGTTATTTACTTCATTCAGTCATCCAAAAAATATCCTTTATGTAAAAGACATTTACAAACAAATCTGAATAAATGAATCATGCCATGTGCATATATTATTACATATGCAAAAATAAACACACATGTGTACATATGTATGTACATCCATACAATGGGGCATTACATACATGTGTGTGACATATACATACATATACATACATACATACATACATATATATGAATATATAAAAAGAGAGAAAAAGACTGGGAGAAATGGAAAAGTGCTGCTAGCAACCTATTAGTTTCATAATTGTTTTAAATATTCATATCTACCATTTCATCAATGCAGGGAAATATTGTGTTAGAAACTCTCTCCACTGATGTAGACTGACAATTTGCCTGCAATTTATGGTCTTAGAGAATTGCCTGAAGTACTGAAAGTGTAAGCGATTTGCTCATAGGTAACCAGCTAGTATTTTTCAGAAGCAGAACCCGAATCCAGCTCTTCCTGCTTCCAAAGAAGCTCTCCATTCATTACAACACACTGTCACTGATTTAACTTATGTTAATGAGCATATAAAAATATCCTAGCTAAATTTAAAGTTAGCCTAAATTAAAAATTACATAAAATGTTTTTTTTTAATTTGTAAAAGTATCAATTAATATGTATTAGGTCTAAGGAAACAAATGGCCATCATAATAATGAAGCCTTATTACAAAGTGCCCATGTCAAGGAAGGCCAAAACATACCATCTTATTTATATAATGCATTTCTCCTTCACTACAATTCAGAATCTCATTAAAATAAATGTTATTCTTACCTTCTAACTATTATTATAAAGGAATTTTGTGGAACCACAGGACTGGTGGGAGGACCCCAAACAGTTAAAATATAGTAGCTTAGAAGGAGCCTACAGTTCAAAGAGGGAAGGTACTTTGCTGGATGCTCAGATCTAAGAAAGAAATCACTCTGGGGAAACTAAGGATGTTTCCCTTCTCAGGTAATCTGCCTCCATCACTTCTGAAACTAATAATGTGCTGCTTGAGTGTCTAGTAAAGGAGTAAGACACCAGCTACTTTTCAAAAGAAAGAATACACAAACAAGAAGCAGTCGCATACCTAAGTACTCAAGTTCCCATCCTAGAGATCCTGGTCTTCTGATTGATGAAAGTTAACTTTATTATGCCTGAACTCAGGCTCACTACACTGCTTTCTGGCGATCTCCATGCCATACTAACTTCTCTCCTTTTCAATTCTATATCCAAAGCATTCCTCCTTGCCATGACTGCCCAACATATGTTTTTTTTCTCCTATTAAAAAGTAAGCTACTTGAGAGCAGGGACTTGCTCGGTTGTATTTTGTATTCCCAGTGTGTGACACATTGGCTGGATACAGTAAGTGCTTAATAATTTTTTTCATTCATATACATAAATGTATGTATGTACACATGTGGGTCAGAAGTTATTCAAGATGATCTCCAAGATTCTTCTCAATTCTAAGATTATATTATTCAAAGAAATTGATATTTAAATATCTTTGTTATTTAAAGTCTATTCCTCCAATATTACATTAACAAATATTTTAAAACAAATATTTCATTGAAGTAACAATGTTTATTTTTTCCTTATCTAAATCTCAGTCATAGCAAAGAAAATTGTTGTTCGGAAGCATGAAAAAGATTTTATAATAACGGGAACAGATGCTTTTTTATTATACCTCACAAAACCATAGTTTGCAAATCAAAACCAAGCTGCTTGTATTTGTGATTCTAAATCTTCAAGCCTCCATCAATGAAAATAAAAATGAAGACAAATTTGCCATCAGCAGTCTATGAAACAATTTGATTTAATCATTTCTTATTCTTTCTTGGCTAATGTTAAATACTGTTTCATAAACTTAAACATTCATAAGGATCTCTTTTTTGGGGGTGTTCTTAGTGAGATTAATAAATTCTGCCTCCTATAAACAGCCATTCCCTCTCCAAAATGCCATTATGAACAACGAGACTGGTGTATATGATGCTGCCTACAGACACAGATTATAGTCATCCATCAAGCAGAAAGTCCGGTAGAGACAACAGAGATCTGGATCAGAGCCTGACTATAAATTGAAAGACACTGGACAAAATATTCAGTTTTTCAGCAAGAGAAAGAGTGGTGATGGAGAGTATTTAGACCAATAAAGCTTAGGAGTAGCACATAGCCACAGGTTCAAGGATGTTGTCTGTCCTTCATTTTCAAAAAGGACCAATGACATCATGGGTGATGTCTTGGCTTGGGCGTGAATTGGATTTGAGTGAGGCAGAGTTGCACAAAAGTTGCCAGCCAAACTTTCTCTTCCAGAGTCATTGAATTCCAGTGACAAGACAAAAGTCAAGATAACTGGTAAGAGTTCTAGAGTGGATGACCTTGGCACTTTTGATTTCTGACCAAACTCTAAATGCTTCACGGTACCTGCTTCAGGCACCTTCATGGCCATTGGAACAAATCGTTCTCTTCCACTTATTGTGGCAGGGGGGAGTCTTCTGATGCTTAGGGTAGATATCTGCCTAACTCACAGCATCAAGGAATGTGACACCTGGCTACCACACCAACAAGGAACAATACCCTGGAGACATGCAGGGTTTGTAAATTCCAGTCACAGAGGCTTCCAGTGACTAGAATGACCAATGTGTATCTTCTTCAAAAGACTATGGGTTAAGTATGGAATGAAAGAGAGAAGGGGGAAATCGTGAGGATTTTCATGCTAATAATAGTAATTAGGTGGCCAGTAATTTCCTTTTATGAGTTTCTGTAGCTCAAACTCCAAGTAGCTTAGACAGATCTCGGGGGTGTGTATCCCTATAAGAATATGCTGTGAGATTTTCAATGGTCTCTGTCACCATGTGAATGTGAGTGGTCCTCTAGGTCACAGTGGATAGAGCACCAGGCTTGGAATCAGGAAGACTCATCTTCATGAGTTCAAATATGGCCTCAGACACTTAATAGTTGTGTGACCCTTGGCAAGTTACTTAACCCTGTTTGCCTCAATTCCTCATCTGTAAAATGAGCTGGAGAAGGAAATGGCAAACCACTCCAGTATCTTAGCCAAGAAAACCCCAAATGGGGTAACAAAGAGTCAGATATGACTGAACAACATTTCCGAAGCATCCTCCTCAGTAACTACAACAGAAGGACTCAGGCTTCTGTCACATCTCTGCTTAGCACTTTCCAAATGTGAAGCAATGGAAAAATCACCATTTTTTCTAACTTTCAATCAATCAATATAAATAACAGGCACTGTTGATACTCATAAAAGATGAAGTAATCTGTACCCTCCAGGATTTTCAGTTTTATCCAAGAGATAACCTTCAGGGACATATGATGAGCAGTGAATTCTAGCCATATTTTCTTTCTCTGCTCTAGATGATAGAAGAGAGAATTGGGACTGTGTTCTATTTTATTTATTTGTTTGAGTATTTGATTATCCTTCTGTTTATTTATTTGTTTATTCACTTGGGGACTCACTCCCACTGATTTCCCCCTCTTACATAGGCACCTGCAGATCTTCTGCCACAATTCCCCCATTGAAGGACTTTTTCATATGCTATTTATATGAATAAATATTAAGTTTCTGGAGAAATGAGGAGTGTAAACACAAGAAACTAAAAATGAAAGAATTTTGTTGTAAATCTCTACAAATATTCAATGCATTCTAAATATGTAAATAACAATTCTAGACAAGACCCTCATAAAGATCAAACTGTCAATATTGATGAAGGGAGAGGAAGAACTGAGGACACAAGATTCTCATCTTAACATCATTACTATGTCTGCAGGGGAAAACTGAAAAGGAAAATGGATGGATAACACCACAGTTGAGCAGAATTAGTATAAACCCTGAAGTCTTTGTTAGCCACAGCACCTCAAGATCACGTGACTGATTTCCTTTTTTCAAATATAGGTTTGTGCCTTTCATAGGAGTTATGTTATAAATTGAGGACAGAATTTGTAATTCTCATTTAATTATACCCCTACACTGGTAGTTAGTAAATAATAACTGAAACATACTATTCATTATCAACAGACAGTTGGATGCACATTACTTTGGGATCAGTCAGATATTTTTAAAATAAAAGAGAATCTATATGTGAATGGATCAGGAATATTTTTTTTTATTTTGCATTTGGTAAATGACCCAAGTTGGTTTTATTCTCCAGTTTCAATTGAGAGAGATTTCTAATATCAGAGAATCCATAGCCTAACATTTTCCAGCAAATCTTCTACAATTTTACTTCTCCCTCTCCACTTAGAGTCCCTCAAAACACACGCCTCCCGTCATTTCCCACTCTTCCACAAACATACATATACACACTTTACAAATAACACTCACACATTGTTGCCTGAGATATCCCCCCACAAGGTCATAAGATGAAATGAAAGATGATCGATGACTGAGCATACTGGCAAAATTCCATGTAAGGGCAGCAGATATTTATCAACCCGTTTTTAGCTTGCTGTTAAAAAGGAGGTCTTTGGGGGAAGAAACATATAGACACACAGAAAAACAGAAAGACAGACAAATGGAGAGAAAGAGAGAGAGAGAGAGAGAGAGAGAGAGAGAGAGAGAGAGAGAGATTGATTTAAATTAAGGTCTTTCTAGTATTTCAATATACAGAGTCCTGATTCTTCAGATCTGATTTACTAGATCAATATACAACATGAATTCTCTGCTTTCAGAAATCAGGCATTATAGATAGCATCTTAAAAGACATGAGTATTTTCTGCTTTGCAAGCAGTCTTCATTACAGAGTTGAGTTACTGCACTCATGTTAAAAAAGCAAGTTTTAAAGAAAATCAGCCAGGAACAGAGACAAGCAGATTGCACAATGTATAAAGAATAACCACACCCAAGACAAGGCTTAGGATAGAGTAATTATTCCATAAATACTTGATGATATGGTGATCTAGGGATTCTTTTCTAACTGTGTTCTGTCTCTAATCTGTCATTTGAAAGGTGCCAATGCAGTAGTAGCACATGCTCCAATATTCTCTGCTTCCCTACCTAGGAGAAAATTATGTTTGCTCCATAGTTTTCTTGATGATAGGTGGAACTGGAAGAGATAGAAAAAGAAAATTAAGGGATAAGGCATAATGGGAAGAGAACAGTGGCAAACTAAGTAAATGAGGACTCTGGAGGATTTTGCCCTCCTCTTAAAAAAGAGGGATGGTACAGAAAGAATAGAATTCCCTTGTTTGAGAAAATGCCCTGATATATCATTTTACTGTATAAGCATATAGGATGGTATATAAGCCCATAAGTATACACAGTTTTTTTGCTTTGATGAATAGTCACTCCTTTTACCTAAATGTTCTGACCAAGCCTAAAGAGGTCCGTTTGTTTTTGACATGGGAGCTTCCCACATGGGAAGAAATTGAGTAGAGGAGATTTTTAAAAATCTGGATACCATCTTCTCAAATTTGGGAGCAGAAGATAAAAATTCCTTCTTTAAATTTTTCCCTTTTTGCTTGCAGCTGGGGAGTGAGTCTCAGTATTATAATCTACCAAAAGTAATAAGAATTCCTGATTTGATGGACTATTAGATTTCCTTAATTTATTTTTTCCTAATTTCTTTAATTTCTCCTTTAGGATTTAAAAAAATATATACTTCTTAATTGAAAAATGGAGAAAGGTTCATACTGTAACTTAAAGAATTTTTAAAAGTTTTTACTGAATCAGAAATCTATACCCCTGACCAGAACATTATCCATTTTTCTTACTATTTTAGTGATTCTTTCGACTCATCACCTGGACAGGATATAGTAACTTTGGGCACTTGAAAAAAAGAAATTGATTCATATTTTAATAGTTTTATCTTTGAGTCAAGCTTAGTGTCTGGCACATAATAGGTGCTTAATAAATATTTGTTAACTGATCTGGACCTTGTGGATTTCTCAGAAAATTTAGACTAGAGGAGAATAGGAAATATTCACTCAGCAGTCTCATAAAGTTGCCTTTCCCTTCTGGGGAGGGGGATAATGAGCATAACAAACTATTGTTCTTTTAATGTTTTCTGTATTTATTCCCATACCTTTTGTATCTTGTGTAGTTTCTGCCATGGAGAAAATAGACAGCTAACTTATACTTGATGTCAACCTGAGGTAATTGTATTTAATAGAGTGTTGGACATGGAATCAGGAAATTCTATAAATTCTGTCTTCTATTCTTGCTAACCTTGTGATGCTGGACAAGTCATTTAAACTCTCTCTGTTTCCCCACTAGTAAAATGGGGATAATAAGAGCATCTACTATAGAAAGTTGTTATGTAAAGTACTTTTCAAACCTTAAGGGACTATGTCAACATTGAGTTCTTATTATGATACTGGGTACCTTTTCTAGAAGGGACCCTGTTACTAACATCTTGAGAAGATCCTAAATATGAATTATTTTATTTTAGAGATTTCACAAGAATCATTCTAGAGTAGAGGCAGATTCTGAGAGAAAATCTGGCTAGAGCCTAGTCCATCTAGCCTGGAGTCCTTTGTGACCCAGTCCCCTGGACCAGGGAATATACTGGAGAGTAGCATGCTTACTCTCCTCCAGGTTTCCTGGCTAGGTATGAGAGAAAAAGTGAGAAAATCCCCTGCAGTATATCTTGGGCTCTGATGATATTTGACTGACTGACATAAGAGTTACATAATATTAGGATATGCTAAGATTTTTCCTGCTTTTTAAACCCACAGGGGTGAACAAATTAGCTTTATTCTAAAATTCTTCAGACTATTTTCATATGGTGTGATTCCTCAAAAAATAAAAAAAAATCTAATAATGAAATCTTCAGAAAATTTGTAAACTTCATTTTGGTAGCATGTTTTAATTTTTTCTCCTCCAAATATTTGATTATAGCTGTTAAATGGTAAAATTGACTGATTCAAGCTTTATCTTGTCTTCTAGTCCCCATATAGCCATGAAATGACTGAAAAAGCAGCCCTAAATTCAGGACAAAAGGAACAAATGAGAAGCCTGGATTAAATACAAGACATATAATCAGTTTACAGATAAGGAATAATTGGTTATATACTGATTACACATAACTCAGGAAGTGACAGTGTTTCAAAAAGATATTTTTTTTAAAATTTCATATAAGTATCTAGAATATGCTATTAGAAAGAACTCTAGGAATATTTATTGCCTCCCTGTCTGTCTGACTGACAGTACACAAATCTTCCTCTGAAAAGTAAGCTTATCGCCAATCCTTTCTCCAATATGATGATGAAAATTTCCTCTATAGAGTGAGCATTTGGGGATCACACAGCTGAAGATATAAGGTGACAAAGGAAAACATCTTTATATGAAGAAAGTAGAGTGGTTCCTTCAGATCTTGTTTTTGCTAGATAGGCAGCAATGTGTAACTTCCTTGAAGGGATATATGAAATTTATTTTCCCTCTGAGTCACTTACATAGTTGTGGATATATTCATTGGAAAAATCATAGTATTAGTGGCAATCATTATCTGAGATTCTTAAAGTTTATGATCCTGAGATTCTTGTTTATGAGTGTGAATGCACAAACACATACAAGGTAAAAAAAATACTACAGTGAAAAATGATTATTCCCCTTCTTCTCTGGCTCAGTCCAATGAATTTGCTCCAGAATAAGCTACTCATTTTTGATTGTTATATATTTTGATTGCTATGCATTAAATTTAATAATACCCAGTTTAATAAAATATAGATTAAACTCCTATAATATGCAAAGCATTGGATGAGGCATTATGAGTAGTACAAAGCCCAGTAAAACAAAGTCCATGCCATCAAGGACCTTATACAGGCTTCTCAGATTGTCACTATTATGATGATCACTGTTGTTGCTTGCTTTGTTTTGGAGTTAGAAGTTCATAACCCAGAAGCATTGTTGCGAAATTTTGAGAGGAAATGTATATTTTGATGATTCATTTTTAAAATTTAGTGAGAAAATAGGGGTCATTTTTAAAAATGAATTACTCTGAGTAGCATTCTGCTGCTGTTTGCAGAGACCAATTTGTTATACTCCAAGTTAAGTGATAAGACCTGCACTGACGCACAAAGATAACAAGCCCAACTCTTGGGATTGTCATTGTATCAACAGAAGGCAAAGTATACTAGATATGCATTCCTAAAAATGTCTTGGTGATATAATTTTCCTTAAAAGTAATTATTCTAAAAATCATCAATATTAATGACACCATATTTTTATATAAGTATAAGAAAGGTGATTAATTTTCTAGTATATTCCATTGACCTATGTTTTTATTTTTTCAGCAGTATCATATATTTTTGATAATTAATATTTTGTAATGTAATTTGAGCTCTAGGTTTACCATTCACCATTCATTTTTACTTTTTCACTGCCTCCTTTGATATCCTAGGGTTTTTTTTAATTCTTCCTAATGAATTATGCTGTTATTTAGGTTAATTAATTTAGTTTAATTCTACAAAGATATATGGATATAGATTTTTATTGGTATATCATTAAATAAGTAATTTTTGCAGCATTGTCAGTTTATGTATTAACATAGCCGTGAACATAGCCCAGAACATTGAATATATCATTTTATTTACTGTTTTTTCCCTTTATTTCTTTAAGGAACATTTTGATATTGCATTTATGTGAACATTGAGTGGGTTTTGGCAAATTGATTCCCAGATAATCTATTCATTTTGAATTTATTTTGAATGCTTCCTCCTCTTCTATTATAATTTTCTGTATTTTGCTATTATTACATACAAATGTTATTGATTTTTGTGGATTTATTTTGTATCTTTGATACTTTACTAAAGCTATTAGTTATTTCTGTTAGTTTCTTTGCTGATGCCTTAGGAATTTCTATGTAAATTATTATGTCATCATAATAGAGATAGTTTTGTCTCCTTTTGACTTTTTGCTTCAATTTCTCTCTTTTGTTTTAGTACTACTGTTAGAATTTCTAGAACTATGTCAAAATTATAGCAAGGAAAGAGGATATAATTGCTTCACTCCTATATTTATTAAGAAAGCTCCTAGTGCTCCCCCCATGCATATAATGTTAGTATTTTGTATTGATATATATTTTTCATTCTAAAATGCCCTATATCTACATTTTGAAGGGTTTTTTTTAACATAAATGAGCATTTGAATTTTTGATTCCTTTTTCATCATCTTTTGCTATAATTGTGTGGTTTGAGATATTTTTGTTTTTGTTATAATTGCGTTTATTTTTTTTCTTATACTGAACCATCATAGTTTTCCTGATTTAAATTCAACTTAATCCTATGGTATGCTTTTTATAACTTGATTTAGCTTTTATTTTTTGCCATAATAATGTTTAAATTATTTTAATCAATATTCACAAATTATATTGGTCTATACTTATCTTTCTTTTCCATATCTTTTCCCAATTAAGGTATCAGGATCATATTTAACTTATAAAATGAGTTTGGTTAGCTATTCTGATTCTTCCATTAATCTTCATTTAATTATAAAATTACCTAAAATAGACTAGGACAGCTGGTCAGGTCTGTCCTTTTACAAGATAACTCTGACACCAGTGTAAAGAATGAATTGGAGCAGGAAAAAACTGAAAGGTGGGAAGCAAATTAGGATGCTATTATAATATATATATATATATATATATATATAATATAATAGACACAATTCAATGAAGATCTGAACTAGAATGACTATGTAAGTAAAGAGAATAGGACAAATTGTGAAATGTTGAGAGGCAGAATTGTCAAGATTTGGTAACTGATTATACATGAGGGTTGAAAGAAAGAAAAGAGTTGAGGGATTCTTGGCTTATACACATAGATTGGCAGTGTCCTCAACAGAAATAGGAAAGTTTAGGGGTCAGTTTAGGAGACAATATTTAGTCTTACTTTGTGCTTTTTGAGAGGCCTACAGGATATCTCAGTGGAGGTATCTGACAGATTTTTGGGGATGTAGGAGTAGAGTTTAGGAAAGAGATTAGGATTGGAAAGAGAGACTGAGGAATAATCTCTATAGAGATGATAATTGGACACAGAGGGGCTAATAAGGTTGCCAGTGGAAAGAGTGGAGAGATAGAGATGAAGAAATAGACCGGAATGGAGTCCTGCATGACAGGAACACTTAGGAGGTAGTGCATAGATTATGAACTAAGAAAGGAAACTGAAAGGAATAGGATGATGAGAACAGGGGGGAAAGGGGTGGAGGAGCCATCAGATTTAGCAATTAAGAGGCTATTGGTAACCTAGAGAGAAGTTTCAGATATGTGGTAGAATTGACAAAAGCATGAATGTAAGGAAGTAATATCAGTGAGTGTATATGAGTCTTTCTAGGATTTTGCCAGCAAAATGTATGTGAAATAAGGACAGCTTGAGGGGATGATAGGGTCAAGTAATTACTCTCTTAAAGCATAAGATAAACTTAACCATGTTGTAGATGGTGAGAAAAGAAGCAATAAGTAAGAAATTAAAGATGTATTATGGGGTGTGGGGCGGAATATTAATTTGTAATATTAACTGCATTTTTCCTTACTAGTAATTATGTTTTAAAACTTGGATTATGGTTCATATTTGACAGCTTCAGAAATGAAAGGACACAGAAGTTCAAAAATTTGTGCATTATCACTAGTGGTAAAGTGGACACTATCAGCCCTATCTACTTCATCAGCTGAGAATGGGGCTGTTATTGAAGGGAATAACAGATGCAAACTTAGCTGACTGAAGAGCACTACCTACCTGTAGAATAAGAAGCACTTTTCAAAATACCCTTTTATGTTCTCCCCACAGAGCAGTGTAAAATAATATAAGGAAAAGTATTACCATGATTTATTTGTAAGTCATAAACATGAGTGGGCTGCGTCATATTAGCAACAACAAATTACAGAAGGAAAGTGGCATAAATCAGGTCATTAGAGAGATGTATGACCAGAAAAGAATAGGGTCTAATAATGGATCAAAGTATAACTGATCAACAGTATCAGTATCCAAATAATAGAAAGCGTGTGGATCCCCCATGGAGTATTTATGGAAGGACATTAAGTTACATAGGATGATAAGGTATGACTATCTTGTGATAAGTATCATTGGAAGTATCCACATCAATGAGGATGTAGTCCTATTAAAGTGTGAATGAAATCATAATAAAATAAGGATTCAATATAACAGGGTGGAAAGGGTACAGAATTTGGAGTTATAGGACCTGTGTTTTAATCCTGTCTCTGCCACTTACTACCTTGTGACTTCGGGTAGGCTATGCAAGCTCTTTGGACATGTTTCCTCATCTTGAAAACAGAAAGGGGATGAAATGGTGGACTAGACTTCTAAATTCCCTTCCAACTCTAGACTAATGATCCTGTGAATACTCTTGCTTAACCTGATACATTATTTGGTAGTGGTACAATTGATCAATGCTTATAAATGTGCACTTTGGTAGTAATTAATTTCAACACAAATATCCACACTGACTATGCAGTGATCTGAGGTAGCCAATAAAGTGGCCAAAGTCATTAATAAACTATGGCTTAATCTACTGTATTTCATTTGAACAAATCAGACCTCAAAGTATTTCCTCGTTGTGAAATGCAACAGAACAAAATCTGCATGAAGGAACAATTTACCCTACAATTTAAATCTGGTACAGTAGGATTCTGGTTTTGTGAATCATTATGTTAATGAACAATTTTAAAATAACTAGAATTTTCAACACCAAATCTACACTGAACATAACCTTTTTTTTAATAATTCAGGATATTAGGGGCATTCAGGAAGCCTGTCATTTAACAAGGTAGAATCAAATTAAGTAAGAAAAATAAATCAAAAATGTTTTTCACCCTGTACTCTTTTCAGATATCCACTTCTACCATGTCTTAATATTTTTCCTTCTTCCCTTCCTTCCTTCCTTCTTTCACTCATACCTTCCTTTTAATTTTTTTTTTCTTCCTTATTTTCTTTCTTTCTGATATAGTCAATAAATATTTGGTTCTCATTTTGAACTATGCTCAAAGGAATATAAAACTATATCTATATCTATATATCTATATCTATATCCATATATATATATATATATATATATATATATATATATATATATATATACCTTTGACAGCTAAGTGGCTCAGTGGATAGACCACGTGGTCTAAAGCCAGGAAGAAATGAGTTCAAATATGGCCTCAGACTCTGGACGAGTCACTTAACCTCTGTTTGGCTAATCCACTGGAGAAGGAAATGCAAACAACTCTATGATTTTTATCAAGAAAATATCCTTTAACACAACAATACCACTAGTAGTTCTGAATCTCAAAGAGAATTTTTAAATAAAGGAAAAGAACTCACATGTACAAAATATTTATAGTAGCTCTTTTTGTAGAGGAAAATAATTGGAGACTGAGGGGATACTCATCAATTTGGAAATGGCTGAACAACCTGTAGTATATGATTGTGATGGAATACTATTGTCATTGTCCTGTAAGAAATGATGGAGAGGATAGTTTCAGAAAAACCTGGGAAGACATAAAAACTGATTCAATGTGAAGTGAGTAGAACTAGGACAACATTTTACATACTAATGATAAATCAATTGTGAAAGACTTAGCTACTTTGAACAATACAATGAGCCACAACAGTTTCAAAGGATTCATGATGAAAAATGCTATCCACCTCCAGAGAGAGAACTGATATACACTGATTGCAGACTGAAGCATATTTTTTTTTACTTTCTTTATTTTTTGTGCTTTTTTTTCACAACGTGGCTAATGTGGAAATATGCGTTACATTAATTTGTGTGTATACTTGGCATTGTGTGTCCTGCCTTCTCAATGGGTGGAGGAAAGGATTTAGAATTGAAAATATAAACAAATAAATGAATTAATGAATGAAAAAATAGATAGGAAGATAAATAAATAAGTGAATAAATAGAAGTTTTGCTAAACTCTAGGTAAAATACAGCCAGAGCATCTATGAGCCCCTCAATTAGTAGTTCAGTAATCCCAACCAAAAATGAAAGTGAAGGTCCTCTGATATAACCTTTTCTTGACAAAGCCACACTGGATCTTTGTAATGGTCTCTTCTCTTTCTGGATGTTTGGTAAGAAATAAACTTAAATTTAAAAAATATGTGTATTTATTTCTGCTTCTCCTAGTCTTGCTTCATATGCTTTCATATGACTTTCCATATATGCTTTTTTATTTCAAATGTATAATTTTTAAGGCATGATGCAATCCTATTATGCTACTATAATTAAAAGGAGCAATAAAATGTAGTCAAGAGAGCTAGGCTTGGATTCAGGAAGATCTTGCTTCAAATCCCACCTCTAAAACTAGCGACATAACTCTGGGAAATTTAATTTCTGTGTATCTCAGACAACTGCCTGGGACATATATAAAGGCTGTGATCAGTGTTGTCAGCCTTTCTCTAATTTTTATTAAATATTTGCTGTTTTCATTTTTTCTGTTACAACTTGAGAAGCTGTAATTATTTTTATCCAAGTTGGCTCTTTATTCTTTTTTAGTAATATTTTAGGGAGAAAATCCTAGCAGGAAAGATAATGTGGTATAATGGATAGAAAGTCAGCCATGTATCCCAGAAGACTTGAGTTCAAGCTCTGCTTTCGACATTTATTGGCTATATGACCCTAGGCTCTTGCTTAATATTTAAGTGTCCTAGGCAATTTTTTAAAACAGAGATCCTTAACCTTTTGTTTGTTTCTTTGTTTGTCCCATGGACCACATTGACAGTTGGGCAAATTACACGGATGCATAGCCAGAATGATGTTTTGAGTAACTGAAGAAGATGGTAAATTTCATTCTTAAAGTTTAGTAGGTATAGAGATGTATTTTTTTATTCATTCAAATTCATAGACCCCTTCATGCTATCCATATGTCTTTCAGTATCCATGAACTCCAAGCTAACGATGGTCTAAAACTAATAGTTATGGAAGTGTTTACTTACATTGATGAAGTGAATTTTATAGACAGGTTTTTTTTTTTCTATACCAATGGAATAATAGGTCCCATCCCTATCCCTACAGACCTAGCAATAGAATTTTTAGGTTGAACAGTATAATCACTTTTGTGCCTCTTACTGATATAGTTTTCCACAACTTTATGTACCGATCTATAGTCAACCAATAATGCATGAGTGACTATTTTCCTGAATCCATACCAAAATTGAATATTATAATTTTTTAGCATAATTGATGCTATAAATTTGGGAAGTATAAGAGATTTAGTTGAAATTGTCCTGATATAACTGTAAGCATTGTTTTTGTTGTTGTGTTTTTGTTTGTTTGCTTGCTTCTGAATTAAATCTCTGGTATCAACTTGTTTTCTTTGACATTTGCAGCTTCCTCAGAAAATTCAATGCATAAAAGTAACAATTCCAGTTCTTTAAAACTTCTGGTTGTTTGAATTAAAGACAGGAGATGGTGACCCTGGAACACAGGCTCATAATATCTTGTAAAAACTTAGCAATTTATCCTTTTAGACTACAGCCAATCCAAAACTTGACTAGCTTCTGTTTCCTTTACATAAAAGGAGACTAAGATGGTCTGTCTAAGAGTGTTTGCAAAACTGTTATTATCTCTACCAAAGCCCACGGGAATCATGTAACAGCTGAGCAGCCACATGATGGCGGTCATGCACCGCGCAATATTTGGGGGCTCTTCTGCATACTGGCCATGTCCTATTAAGCATTATAATGGACTATTTATATTCCTTTGTTATACATGGATGTGCCTACATGGGATAGCACTTTTAAAAAGTAGGCCACTGTTTGGAATGTAGACATCTTTTCCCAAGGCTATTATTTCAAACTCCTGACAATTGAGACTTCCATTTCACTATTCCAAGGGCCAATGTACTTTTGTATAGGATTTATTCAATTGCTAAGGCACCACTTGAATTCTTTTGGTCTGCCTAATATTCAGGCGCATGTTTTATTTTTTGAGCTTCAAGCTAATTTACTAAATAATTTGCTCAATAAACACTTGCATACTTTGAGGTCCTGAAAACATACTGTGAGGTCCTTTGCTTGAATATTTAATAATATTGATGCCAATGATCTTGGCACAGGGGTTATTGTTATATACATACACATCCCACATACACACACACATACACACACACACACACACACACACACACACACACACCATCACCACTACATATACAAACCCTTTGACAAGTTTCCCATCTGGCTTTCAAAGATTCTATGTCTAAACTAGTTCTTACTTTCTTAACGGTAGATAATGCTCTTAAACTATCTCCACGAACCTGCATATTCCAAGAATTTCAATAGAGAAACCTAAATCCAAACTTTCTTCACCTAATAGTAATATAAACACCCAAAAGTAATTTCCAACCACAAATTGCTATTACTCATTTCTGTCTATTATTTTTTCCTGGCACAGTGGAAATCCATCATTGTGAAATTGCTGAATGGCTATTACATGCCCTCTTTATGGTAATTTTCAAGCATACATAGTGCATTTCAAATGAGAACCTAGATAGTAATATGTAACCATATTTCTGCAATCCTGGTAGATTAGACCATTAAACCATTTGAAATAATGCTGTCAATTTTTAAACTATCTCAATTTGAAGAAACATTTTGAAGTTATAAGAAGAATCTCAGAGAAATAGAAGAGGTTCAACATTCTATAAAATAGACACTAGCTTCACTATTTCAAAAGATCCTTGATTTAGGCAGTACTTATATCCACTCTCCCCAAACCTAATGCCTATATAGCCTCTCTCCACCTTAGAAGGCCTTCACTAGTATCTGGCTAAGCTGATAACTAGTCATCTAGAATGAGTCTCTCTAAACTTAGACTTATAACCTTTGTCTCAGTGCCCATTGGTGTGGGACTCTCTCCTTACTGGTACAGATAAATCCTCTGCTCTGGGTGTGTATTTGGGTGGGAGTAGAATTAGTGAGACGTGAGAGAGCTCCAGTCTTCACCAGTCCTCCTTTTGGGGATTGTTCAAGTGGGAGTCTCCTTTGGGAACATTCCAAGCAAGTCTTCATGTGCAACATCAAGTTGGCTTCTAGTTTCAAAAGAGAAGATGGAAGAAGCCAACCACACTTCAAGTTAATTAAGGAAAAGACACTGGGAAGATGAGAAGAGTTGGTACTCTTCATTACTTCCCTTTTCCCAGCTTGATACTCTAGAGACTTAAAATTGTTTCCCATTGGATGAGATTCAGGACACTTTGCCTTGGTTGAGCTGAGTTATCTCTCTCCCATTAGGAGAGTTCCTTCCCTTTGTGGTATATTTTCTCCTACGTATACCTTCTCTGATTTCTATTTTGCTATTACTTAGATAAATGGGTTTCGTTTTTTGGTTTTTGGTTTTGTTTTTTTTTTGTTGTTGTTGTTCTTTGTTTATTTGTTTTGCTATTACCTGTGTGTTTACTATAGAATTGGTGTTAAGAGGGAAAGGGGTCAAATCTTAGATACAGTACTTGGGGTCACCCTTACCCCACAAAAATGACAATGTAGTTAAAAGTAAGATGAAACACAATAACATCCTTTAGATAAATGATACTCAAGGAAGCAGATTAATATGCTTCTAGCCTGGACCTCCCTTTCACTGAAGAAAGCAGAGTGGCCTATGGTCCTAACCTCTTGGCCAGAATACCTCCCTTAGAACCATACATGCATAATAACTACTCCCTCCACTTCCTTACAGAGTTGTCCTCTGAAGATAGACTTTCAGCCCTTTGCTGGACTTCTATGCACTAAATACACTTAGCAAAATAATTTCCATTTGAGAAGGCAGGTTACTGCCAATAGCACATAGAAAGAATATGAATCAAGGTGAGAACTCTAATGGGACCTGAAGCATAAAGATCATTCTTACTAATTAAAGTAAGCTCCTTCTTAGAATCCCTACTCTACTCCTACCACTCCCACCCACCTACCTTCATTTCATTGTCACAATTCAAAGTTCCAAAGTATGAAGATTTTATATAAAAGATTCTCCTTGGTTCAAGGAGGAAACCAAACAAAATTTCTGCCACTTGCCACTTATAGAAGCAGTTAAGATCAAAGATTTAGAGTTGGAAAAGGCTTTAGATGCTATCTAGTCATAGGATTACAGGATTATAGCTCTAAATCCAGAAGAGTCCTCAGAAGCCCTTTTTGCCAATTGAGGAAACTGAAGCCCAGAGTGACTTGCCCAATGACACACTGTGTAGTAAGTGGCAGAGGTGGTATTTGAACCTAGCATATGCTGATTCCATATCCATCACACTTTGTGGACCAACTTAAGAGAATCCTGACATAGAGTAAGACTAAGTGCCATTATGTGATTGACAGATTGTTCTACTGCCAACACATGCTGTTCATTCCTTCTTTTGGGAGGAGGGGGTGGCTGCATCCAGAAAGAGCTTACCTAAGAGGTGGATTGGGGAGGGGAGAATTGAATTCAACCAATGATAAAGTGTGAAGCTACCCTTTTGACATCGGGTCTACCACCTTGCATACTAGTTTTCATTTCTACCTTTACAAAGCTTATTATTTTAATGAAGGTAGAGAGTACACCAAGATGAGCTGACTTAGTGACAAGTGACACCACGCAATGGTCTTTTCCTTAATTGTTCTGGATTTCCCCCAGGCCTTAAAGGTACAGAATCTGGACTTATACTTGATTCTATGTTGCCTTGGAATTATTCAATACTCTTTCTAGATAGATAGACAGACAGAGTGAGTGAGAGAGAGAGTGAAAGTGGGGGTGGGGGGGAGAGATACAGTTACAAATGGATTTCTCAGACTAGACTTGAAGTTCCTCAAGGGAAGGGATTGTATTTAGCCCCTGTTTATCTTATTTGGAAGACTTGAATTCAAATCATAGGATCATACATTTAGAGTTAGAAGGGACCCAGAGGCCGTGGAATTCAATCCTCCATTTTACAGACAAAAAAACTGAAAGCAAATGAAGTGATGCACCCAGGGTCACACAACTGTTAAGTGTCAGGTGGGAACTCAGGTCCTGCTGATTCCAAATTCAGTGTCCTATTCACTATTTCCCACCACCTCCAAGCTCTTCCACTGTTGTGTATGTAAATTCACTTCCCCCCAGTCTCTTCATTTGTAAAATGTGGGGGCTGGATTAGACAGATGTCTAAATTCCCTTTCAACTCTAAGATTCTGGGATTCTGAGAAAATGTCTTTTCTTGACTCCCTCAGAGGGCCTAGTGCATTGCTCTGCATGCTAACAGGTGCTAAATACATTTTTCATTAATAAATGAATAAGCTCATATTAAGTGATTAAAATAGAAGGAAACATTCCTTGCCAAATAGATGAAGGAAGGATTTTTGTTTGTTAAAAAAGAATAGCACATTTTAAAAAGTACCTACTTTAAGAAGTACCTACTTTGAGTATATAATAAAAGTAATTTTTAAAAAGTGATTTACATGCTAAGAAAAGACAGACGGTCAAATTTAGTGCCTGTCTCCCAAGTTCCTTCCTCCTATTTTAAATCAGCCTCCATCGAAACTCTTTCTCCTTTCTAGTATCCCTATCTCAATTTTAGCTTCATATAATGCCAAAGAGCGCCCAAAAAATGAATTAGCATCTTCTGATTTCCACACATGGGTTCAATCCATTATCTTACCCTCTGTGTAAGTTTCCACCTCACTGCTTACTGAGAGCTGCATTTGTACACAGCAGATTCTAGCCTGTACTATGTAACAGCCTTACTTTCCTCCCTTCCTGATATCTAAATCCTAATTGTTTGCCACAAATTATTCTCCATTGAAGAGGGTGAGAGAATTATAAATTCAAATTGTTTTATTAAAAAGCTAAACAGAGAAATGCCCCCCTAGCCTGTTTAAAAATAAATAATCTTTGTATATGCTACAGACAAATGCTACATGGTATTTTGGTGTTTATCATCATCATCACCATCACCATCATCATGTTATTTAAAAATAGAGCTAACAATGAAGATATGATCCCTAACATCCTGCCAAGGTCAATGAGACCCGTGGAAATTTCCCAAGAAACTGTTATTTGTGTAAATTGAAGCTGTTTGGACAGCTTTCATTTATTCTCATGCTGTTACCAAGATGTCAAAATATTTTGAGAGCAAAAATGAATGTAAGTTTATAAATCTGAGAAAGACATTTCTCATATTCTTGTATTTCTTCTCCAATTTGGGGTCAGAATCATTCTACATTTGTACTTCCTACTGTACTATTTTCTAATCTCGATTTAACTCCTCAGGGGTGGGGAGGCAGGAATTAACTTTGCCCAAATTGACTAAATGTCTTTCATGCTATTTTCGCATTCAAATGGAGTGAAATGCAAAGTCCTTCCATGGGAATAGTCAGGGAAGTTCCAAGTCCCCAGTCTCAGATAAAATGAAAATTCTTCTATGGGAGGAGTTCAAGGGTACTTTACACATGTATTAGGGAGAAAAAGAGCTTCAGCTTACTCTACTACATCCTATCCACTGTTGTTATTAATAACAACTCACATTTCTTTAGCACTTTAACATTTTAAATGTGCCTTCTTTAAAATGTCCCTGAGAGGCAAGTAGGGCTTACCTAGAACCAGAGGATCAGAGAATGGAATTGTCTTGTCTGTGGTCACACATATCTGGGAAAGGAACCCAAAGCTCCTAAAACCTTTTGCAGAGCTCTTTTCACTTTTTTGATATGTTGATGGCTCAATGATCTCACTGATATGGATATGCCTTCTAACTATGTAACCACAACTCTTCTCATTCTTTTTGTCTCTCATTCCCGTCTTCCCAAAAATCTTCCATGGGTAGTCTACAATCTGCTGTAGGCTTTCTGGAACTCTTGAAATTGTGCAAACAAAATAAAAGCTTGCAAATTATCCTTCAGTCGCCTCTTATTCTCAATAGACAACTAGTCCACCTCCTATTCTGCACCTACACTTCTCCAGTGACCCAAGTTCAAGTGTAACCTCAGATACTTATGGGCTATGTGACCCCTGGCAAGTAATTTAATCTTTGTTTCCCCTAGCTTCCTCACCTGTAAAATGGGGGTGATAATAATAGCATCTAACAATCCAAGACTTTCTGAAGGACTTACGTTGAAAAATACTATCCATCCTTACAGAAAGAATAGATGGTGTCTGAATACTGATTGAAGCATACTTTATTTGTTTTCTTTATTTTTCTTGACGGTTTTCTTTTGTTTTGTGGTTTTGTTTTTGTTTTGTTTTTTTGGACTATGTTTTCTTCCACAACATGACTGTTATGGAAATGTTTTGCATGACTACACATATATGACCTATATCGAATGGCTTGCCTTCTCAATGAGGGCAGAGGAAGAAAATTTGGAACTCAAAAGTTTAAAAACAAATGTTAAAAATTGTTTTCACACGTAACCATGGAAAAATAAAGGACTAAACAAATAAAAAAAATTCTCACCTGCCAAAAAAAAATAATAATAGCATCTAACTCCCAGGATTGTTGCAAGGACCAAATAAGATAATATTTGTAAAGCACTTAGCACAGTGTCTGGAACACAAGAAGGACTGTATAAATGTTAGCTATCGTTACTATTATTTCTTGTGTAATGGGGCATCTTGGTGGCCATAGTAGATAGATTATCAGGCCTAGAGTCAAGAAGACCTGAGTTCAAATGTAGCCTCAGACATTTACTATCTGTGTAAGTTACTGAATCTCTCTTTGTCTCAGTTTCCTCTTCTGTAAAATGGAGATAATAAAAACACCTACCTCCAAGAGTTGTTGTGTGGATAAAATAGATAATAAGTGTAAAACACTTCACATGGTGCCTGACACATAGCAATTGCCACATAAATATTATTTATTATTATTACTATCATTATTGCTACTTTCTGGTAACATAACCTACCATGTACTTTTCCATTGTCCTTTGGGTAACCTTATTATCTTGGCTAACTGGGCTCATTAAGAGTTGGGATAGGCTACAAATAATACAATTCTTAGCACACATTTCCTATTACAGCATTTTCACATCCCTCTTTACGGCCTCCTGTGCCAAAGGAACTATAGTACGGCTAAGATGGTCATCTATAGGAAAGGATGGAAAGTATTAATATTCTAATCCAAGGACCTTTGGGGGCTCTGACTCTCCTGGTAAAGTCATCCTTTCCCTTCTTCCTGAATGAGGAGAGAGCTGAAATCTCTGAAAGCAAGAAATATTTAAGCATGCTAAAGAGTAGTCAGAAAAAAGAAATTTGTATGATAACATTATTATATATTTAATAGGAATAGCAAGTTGTACATAATAATTTGCAGTTTCATGTGCAATCATTTTATTATATTATATTATAGAAATGCTTGCTTTATTCCATAAATTAAAAATAAAATATTTTTTAAAAGAGTAGTCAAGGTCCAATCCTGTGCTGCTACAGCACCAACAAAAAAAGTAACACGAAAGAAAGATCGTGACAAACTAGCTGATGTTCAGCACCAACTCTGTTGTTGCTGCTACTGACACTGCCACTGTCCCATGTAAGGCTCTGGGATTCTAGTACTTGAACATTTTGGATCCCTGAAGATATTTTATCTATGTCTCCCCTTCATAAGGAAAGGAAAGGGAAACTGTCTTTTTCCTGGGGCAGATATGGGACCCGGTGATCCTTGGATCATAATACCCTGTTGATTTATGTCATATCTGGCAGGCATCCTTCAGATGCCTCGGGAAAAGTGGTCTACATTTTGTAAGTAGAATTATGGTCTGCTGTGCATCATTTCAGTTAGCAAAAATCCATTTTCACATTAAATGTTTTATGCTAATAAAAAAGTCAGTAGTCAAACATTTATGTGCTATGGAATAAGGATTTCCTTTGGAATTGGAGGGAGATTTATTTCCAAGGAAAGACTGAACAGGAGTGAGAATATCATCTTAGAGGTGAGAGGAACTGCCCGTTGTTCCTAGTCTCCCTTGGTAAATGTTAGGAAGAAGTATATTATGGAAAGAATCCTCACTGACATACAAAAGTAATGGAATATTGTCATACCTCCAAGAAATGATGGATATAAGGAATTCAGAGAAATATGGGAAGAATTGTTTACAATGATATAGAGTGAATTCAGCAGAACCAAAAAGAATATAAACACAATGACTAAAATTATGTCAATTAAATGATAATTATATTCTGGGTAATGGAAAAATTAGTGAAGGTCCCAAAGAAGAGATAACAAAAAATACCTCCTCCTCCCCCAACAGTAGAGAGGTGGACAACTACTAAAACATAATATTATGTGCATTATATGACAAGGTTTCTGCATCAGACGATTTTGATTAATTATTTCCTCTTGTCACAAGGGAAGTTTCAATCTGGAAGAGCCTAGTAAAAGAATTCACACTTTTTGATGGTGATGATAAAATTTAGAAACAGCCGCTAGAGCACCTTCAAAAAGCACAAAGCTTGGGACACTCAGTCTCAGAGGAATTCTGGTCCTATCTTGTTACTTCATAGAATTTGGTGGCCTAATGTACTTGGGACTCAAAATCAATCCATACAAATTGTTCAGTAGAGTAGCAATGAAATACCATTACTGTGTAGTTCAATGGAAATGCAACCTGGTTACAAAACAAGCTTTGGAGGTCAAATAACATATTGAAGCCAGCTCCCATGCACACCCAAACCTCAAAGAGATTCCAGTCTGCCATTAACAAGTCTTTATCTCCCCATTAATTCCCATGAGATCTCATGTCTGTTTTTGAAGAATGTTTGGGACCAAATGAACTAAGTTGCTTAAGGCAAGTACATATCATTGTACTCAGTAATTAATTAGGTGTGTCATCTTGGCCTCCACATAGACTGCATAAAGGAGAGGGTTGCCCCAGGCTTGGATGGAAGGCAGATTACAGAAAGGACCCTTGGTCCAGAGTCAGAAGGCCTAAGTTTAAACCCCAGCTCTGGTACTTCTGTGACCTCAGGGAAGTCATTGAACATTTCTAAACTTTTGTTTCCCCCTCTGCTATAGGAGAGATTTACAGAAGATAATCTGTAAAATCCGTTTCTGCTCTAGATCCCAATGATCTATCAATGCTCTTAATTTCCCCTCTCTTTTTCAGAAATCCCTTCTTCCTCTAGACTTTTTCCAACAACTCAACAAAATGAATGAGCTGCTTTGGGGAATTGTGCCTCTGCCTACATGATCACAGCAAGGTACTAAGCCCTCACATTTCTGTGATTTTTGTGTATTTAAAAAACCTGTGCCTAGATGGAAGAAAGTTGAGTATGCTCCAGAGGGTATTAAGCAATGGTATGCTTTGTGACTTCCACTAGCATGTATTGGTCATGTTCCCTAGAATACAAAATCAAACTTAATGCATATACAGTAGAAGAACCCTCATCAAGAGAAAGTGCAATCAGTCTTTCACAAATATTTGTTGAGTTATTTACCTGAGGCAGGACATAAGCTATGTTATAATCCTCCCAACAGAACCTTCTATTTTCACAAAGTTTTCTGTCATCCTGTTCTATCACCCCCTTTAGATCAGCAGTTCCTATGATGCTCATCTCCTGGGTTCCTCCTTTCCATCTGAGCCCTCTCAGTGATTGCATCTGTAGTTGGATGGTCCTTACCACTGACACCTGCTCTTTGTCTGTCTTTCCTTTTCCCACTCAAGTGTTTTTGCCCCAGGTAAAGGAGTGGGAGGAAAAAACTTACTTGTGATTGAGCTTTAAATTCATTTGGCTTCTCTTTTCTCTAATAGATGAGAGCTTTGTTTTAATCACCGATAGCAGGCAGGACACAGGATGGAATAGCCCATTAGAAAGATCCATGTTCCCATGGACTAAAATAGGAAATGAAACTTCTCTATGGTCATTTTTTTCCTTGAGTAAGAGTGGAGGTGCTGAGGGAAAAAAAAAAAAAAGGAATAGGATGACACAGGGGAATGAATGGTCTTATAATTCCTACAAAACAGTGTAATTAGTATGCAAAAATAAACTCCCTTCCTCTCTCCCCTATCTCCCCCAAGTTTCCAATTAATTTATTTTAAGGCCATTTTTTTCTCCCTTGCTATTTATTCTCCCCATCCCTGAAATTTTTTTTGGCAGTCACTTTAGTTCTCTAAAGATATCCCAGACAACACATAAAGCTTTTCATCTCTGGTGATGGTAGTGAATAACAAATGCCAGGATATATTTAGTGAACTAGAAAATTGAAATCAAACTGAGTTTTTAAGGAAACAGGAATCATTAGGAGTGGAGAAAGAACTGCCTTCAAATGGTCATTTAAAAAGTGTATTTCTGCCCTAAATATCAGGGCAGAATATATTCTATTTATGATACCCTATTTGTTGGTTTGTGCGACCATCAAGGAAACTTTGCTTCCCTGTTCATTGCCTCCAGCTTT
Source organism: Trichosurus vulpecula (assembly GCF_011100635.1). Classification (NCBI taxonomy): domain Eukaryota; kingdom Metazoa; phylum Chordata; class Mammalia; order Diprotodontia; family Phalangeridae; genus Trichosurus; species Trichosurus vulpecula. Next base: position 198,460,927 of record NC_050579.1, read on the forward strand.
CAGGCAGAAGTATTCCTAAATCACCAGAATAGGTGGTTGCTTGTATTAATCATTCTTTCACAAATAACACACAGGAGGCGCTGGAGTTTCTGGACTCCAGCCTCTAACAGGTTCACTCTTGATCTGGTCAGATAGGAAGGACAGGAAGACATCTTTGGAGGGGTTAATAATCTTACTTTATTTTAGTCTAGTCTTCTCAAAGGGAGTTGTTGATAATGAGAGAACCAACTCCTACAGCAATCCCTAATCACCCTTCTCATGAAGGGTGTGAAGCGGGGGCAACTACCTGTACATCTCAATGGGGCCAATTGAGACAGGCACAGCATTCCAATTTTTGTACTCCCCTAAATCCCCTCAAGCCTCAAAGTGACTGATTGAGGCAGGTTCATGCATTCCTCTATGCATTATCCAAATCCCAAATGGGTTCCCCCATGGGTTCCCCTATGGATTCCCCTATGGATTCCCCATGGTTTCCCCACTCACTGACTAGTGCCCACTTGCTTTATAGGGCAAGAAACAAAGAAGGCATATTGCCAACAATATCCTCACAGATTAATTTTAGCAATATTATAATTCAGTGCAAGCACAGTAAATATTACTTATGTCATCCCTATATCTCACTGCACAGTCTCATTAGGACTGCCTATCACTATGATTCTAGGAATTACTATCTAGGGTCCTTGGGGATATTCTGGGAGTTATTATCTGTGATAGGGTGCTTGGGTGCCTGTGCTTGGATCCCAACTCCAAATCACATCTCTCCCTAGCCTCAAAACATTGTCCCTAGCAGTTTCTCTCCAGCAAAACAGGACAGCATGCCCTAGCAAAACGTTTATCTCTCTTCCTGATACAGTGGCCAGCTGTACCTATAGAATTCATTAGTTTGAACCAGTTGTGTGCTGGCTAAACTATCTGTGTACTGAGTCATAGAGACGTTTACTATTCACTGACCTATCATATGCATGCTAGATCTAGACATATGTATACTCCCTTATATTTATCTTCTCTAACAATACATTGATGGGAGCAGCCTGGGTATTTCCCAGTCAGCCCTGACTGTTATTTGACTTAGTGATGTTTCAGGCCTAAAATCATACCTCCATGTAGCTCCATTTTGGGCTATTTCCCAGTGAACTCTGGGTAAAATACCTGCACAGTAGATACCAAAAGTGCATGTTCCTTTAAAAACTGACCACTCCTTAATCACTCCCTAATCCTGCCCTAAATCACCTAATTAGCATATTTGGCACATGTTTTACTATAGAATAAACTATATAAACTTTACCTGTACCCCTCCAAGGTTATAGGTTGCCTAAGAACTCTTGCCCGCTGAAAAGCATAATAAATCTTTGCCACCTTGACTTAAAGAATGCTTGAGTCTGTGAATTCATTCTAGATGGCCTCGACCTTCTCCAGTACTCTGGTCCTTGAGGCTCCTTTCATACAATCATACAAATTGGAAGCAATTTAGTATAGGGGAAAGAGTTCTGGATTAGACAAGAAAGTAGCTGGGATCAAATCTCAGTTGTGCTACTTACAAGCTGTGTAACTTTGGCCAAACGAAACAGCTAGAGTATGCCAATTCAGCTCCCTGAGACTCAGTTTGTTTATCTGTAATATAGAGGGGGTTTTGTTTGTTTGACAAGATCTGTGATTTCATCAACAAAGGCTCTCTGGGTGAAGACTGACCCACAGCCATGCATATTGGCACCTAGAAATTTGCCTTTGGCACTGGGAGTTTAAGTGGCCCAGGGACACACAGAGAAGTTTAAATCAGAGGCAGGATTCAAACCTCATTTCCTGACTCTGAGGTCAGCTTTCTATCAGTCACTGCCTCACTGCCTTTCTTCCACGTTGTTCAAATGCCAAATGCATACTTGCCAAAAAGACTATCTTAAGGAGAACTCACATAGGGAAAGTGCTCACAGGGTGGGAAAAAATGATACAAGGTCTCTCCTAAGAACTTTGCAATTGACTGTATGACGTGGGAGACACTGGCACAGGACCACTCAGCATGGCGTGCCTTCATCAGAGAGGGTGCTGTGCTGTATAAGCAAAGCAGAATTAAAGTTGCTCAAAAGAAATGCGAGATGCTCAAATTTAGACAATCCACCCCCAATTTCACATGGATTATTTGTGCCTGGCCTGTGATAAAGCATTCTAAGTTCATATTGGTCTGATTAGCCACAGTAGACACACTACAACTTGATTCTAACGTAGTGATGTCATTTTTGGTTCTCTTCAAGAACAAAGAATAACAACCAACCAAGGGACGATAACATTTATACTAACACTACTATATTAACGTGAGTTGTAACTGTTGATAAGTATCCTTGTACTCCAACACCTAGAGTGCCTTCTCTTTCCAGATATAAACATGAGTCAGACACAGGATTCACAGCTTTCATGGCATAGTTTCTTCTTTAATGACAATGGCTGCATCCCTGGAGAAGTGAATGGAAGGATTGGGATGTCAATAGCACCAATTTTATTCTGTGTTGTCTATCTCTCATCTTTCCTTCTGTTGGAACATAAATATTATTAATTCCATAATGAAAAGAAACATTCAGTGTATGGAGGACTGGGGTTCAGATTCTAGTTCTACTACTTACTACCTGTGTTATCTGGGCAAATCACTTAATCTCTCTTGATAGAGCTATAACCAGCCATTTGCGCACCTGGGACAAGTAGTATAAAACACAGCTTGGGCCAATGACAGGAAACATGCCCTCAAAATAATTTTTAAAGACTTAATAAGCTGAGAATATGCATCCCTGGACACTGTCCATCGGAAATGGGATAGAAACCTTGAAACAACAGAAAACTTCTATGGTGTGGGAGTGGAGAGGGGAAGGTGGGCAGAGCAAATGGAAGGAGCTCATCTAGACTACTCATCAGAGAGGAGGAGGCATATTATCAACAGCTTTCTATTTCAACTAATTATCCTTGATTACTAAGTCTAAGCTAAGTTATTTTAATCCTTCTGAAGTAGTCATAGCCATAAATTTAAACAACCATGACGAAGGGGTGAAGCCCCATTTTTCTCAACTTCATTACAACTCTGCTTGTAAGGCACCTTTACCATATTTGTAAAATGTTGGATTAGATGATGTTTGTATTTCCCTTTTTTTAACCAATCAATCAATCAATATGTACCAGACACTATGTTAAGTGCTAGGGACCCAAAAAGAAGCAAAAGACAGTCCATGCCCACAAAGAGCTTAAAAGAAGGCAGAGATGTCAGTAGTCAGAGCAGAGGAGGGAAAATATTCTAGGGATGGGGGGCAGCCACAGAAAATGCCCAGAGCCAAGAAATAAAGTGTCTTGCTCATGAAACAGCAAGGAGGCCCATGTCACTGGATCAGAGTATGTGTTGGGGAGTAAGGTATAAGAAGACTGAAACTTTGAACTATAAATCCCATGAAATATTAGAAAATGAAAATTGTGTTCATTGATTTACAAGAGATGAAAGAGAAGTAAGAAACAAGAACAATCAGTGGGGGCATTTTTATTTCTATCAGGTATTTCTACCATGTGCAGTATTTACTGAAGAAATAGAATTCACAGCCTCCCTTCCCAACCTGAAAGTTCTCCCAGCACTTAGACTGCATCATTGCTGCACCAATTCCAGCCCATTGTCTCTTGTCCTGTCCTTAGTAGGTTTGAAGGACAGCTGGTCACCAACCTCTTTAGAATACCACTTCACGTATAAGTAAGTCATTATTAAATCAATCCCTCAGGCTCTTCTCCAAGCTAAATAATCCCAGCTTCTTTAACCTTCCTTCACAGGAACATTTCTATCCCTTTCATTATTTTGGTAGTTCTGTGGATCCTCTCCAATTTCTTTATATCTCTCTTGAACTGTGAAAGCTGAAACTGGAGGTTATGCTCTGATAGTAGATCATCAAAGCTAATCATAATGAGAACACTGGCTTGATATATTCCAGGAGTGTTAGCATTTTGTTGTTTTGAAAACACCTCCTTTCCTTTTTGTGATCTCCTTGTGTTGTTCTTATTATTCAGTCATTTCAGTTGTCTGTGACTCTTCATGACCCCATTTGGATCTTTCTTGGTAAAGATACTGGAGTGGTTTGCCATTTCCTTCTCCAGCTCATTTTATGGATTAGGAAACCGAGGCATACAGAGCTAAGTGACTTGCCCAGGGGCACACAGTTAATGTCTGAGGTCAGATTTGAACTCAGGAAGATGAATCTTCCTGACTCCAGACACAGCACTCTATCCACTATGCCACCTAGCTGCCTGTGTTCTATGACCCGACTTTTTCTCCAGGGCCTGTTTCTGGTTATTTACCCAGTTTTTCAGTCTTCTCTTCTTAAACTAGTACTTTAACTCTGTTGCTAAACTTTAATAGGAAACAGAGAGGGCAGTGCTGAGCAAGATGCTTTAAGGATGCATTCTGCAGAAAGTCAATTTCTCTTTCTTATTATTGTTAAGTTTAAGTATATTGGTTTCCAACTTTTAAATCTGCCTGAAGCTCGTCAAACAGAAGTGAAAGTGAGTTAGTGGAGAGGGGAGGGGAAGTAGGGCAGACAATTCAAATTCAAACTATTGAACTAAAGGAAAACAAATGCCCTAGATATAGGGGACCATTTAATTCCAAGCAAAATTCACTTTTAACAAAGGAGTCTGCCCTACCTATGAGACCAGAACCAAAGCTTCACCTTTAGAGGCTGAAATCTTGGTGAAGGAAATCAAAGAAGATATAATTCTTTAAGAGATCCATCCATAAGGTGTGTGTGTGCGTGTATGTGTGTGTGTGTGTGTGTGTGTGTGTGTGTGTGTGTGTGTGTTTTCTTTTTCAGGGAGCCTCTGGAAAAATACAACATTTACATTGTCACCCTAATCTCAAGTTTGGCAAAAGGTTAGAAGGGATGTGTGGTTTCTTTAGTTTGGAAATTCTGTACTAGGAGAAGCATAAAAGTAAGCAGCCGAGGTAGAGAGGTAGGATGACCATGATGTTTCTGAAGGAATGACCGGACATATTTTAAGTGCTCAAAAGGAAAATAGCCAGTTTTTTTTCAATCATGCTAGTAGAAGAGAGAAAGTAAAAACAGTGTTCTTATTTATTCCTTCATATTTTCTCTGTATATAATTATAATGTACTTATCTCCTCAATATACTATAAATCCCTTGAGGGTAGGGATTGTTTTAATTTTTCTTTCATCTCCAACTTGAACAAAGTATATATTTAATAAATGTATTTGTTGATTAATAATTGAAGAGTAATTTAAATTTGATTTCAAGGTCAATCAGTCAAAGTAGAATAATTTCAGTCCTCTGATACCTCTGATACTACGGATCTGTGATTTCATCTTAAAAATGCAAATGAAAACTCATCCATATCAACTTCTCCTGTGCAACTTTGTCTGCATCCTCTCATAAAATCATCATCATGCTAGGGACTCTCCTCACATTGACCTGACATCACAAGGAATGTATATGACACATTTCAGTTATCTCTTATTTTTGCTATGTGGCTGGTTCATTTGTTTCTGTTCATGTTTCTCAGATGACATTCTTTACCCCACTTCTCAGCATGATTCCTAATTTGTAATATGTTATGGCCTGTTTGTACCCACTATGTGCTTTATCATTGCCCTTTAGGTGATATTCAACTTCAATTCTTTGTAGACTGTGAGATTCCATGATTTAGAGCCATACAACCTCATTGGTAGGAATCAATGTTGTTCTGGTAAATGTGTAACAAGTATCTTCCAGGGAAAAAAATTACATATAGCATACTTTTAAGTTTAATTGGCATTATTAATATTTTATCTAATACTTTATTAACTCTATACAATCAAAACAATAAATCAAGCCCTGATTTGAAGCATTTGCTGACTTCCAGGGTTTAAATGCTCGCTTTGAAGCAGAACAGGGCAGAATCCTTTCTTAAAAGTGAAATCTACCATAAACTCTTCTCCCTGACTTTGGAAGGGATAGCTATATTGGTTCTCACGAGCTAGGGTTGGTGTTCCCAATATTCTATCATGGAGGATATCTTTACAACACAAAATTAACTGAAAGTTGTGGAGAATACAAGATCGCACAATGCTTATTGTAGATTATAAAAAAGTTTTTGATTTGACAGAGTGAAATGTTGCTTTAAACACTCCCCCCAACAAGCTATCTGTCATTCACCCATATATCAAAATCATATTAAACACGGACTTCATATGGGTCCTTACCGTATAACTGATCTAACTTTTGTGAAGAAAAAAAGGAGTGAAGCATCTAATTTTGATGTTGACCATAAAATGTTATAAAAGGAAGTCTTAAAGGCAGTGGAGAATGAACACCTTCAGTTATAAATTGTTTGAGAAAGAGCAAATGCCTTCCCAGGAACAGAAGACAGGCAATAATATTTAAGATTCAACCTGCATACCAATAACTACCCTGCATGCCTTTGCCAGTTGACACTAAAATGAGAATCCATAACTTTAATATTTTTAAAAAGTACTCATGCTGAATTAATTGATTTTAGAATTTTAGAACTAGACTGGACCCTAGGGATTATCTAATCCAATCCATTGACATTAGAGATCTACAGAAAATAGGTCACCTGAAACCAGATAGTTAATTAGTAATAACAGAGCAGAAGCTAAATACCAAGTCTCCTGATTCCTTGCCTATGTCTTTTTCCACCACAAGATGCTACCTGTCCATGCTTAATTTCTTGTAGTTGCTATTTATCCAACAATGAGCAAGCCCTTCCTCTGTATACTAAGCACTCAGCTAAGTGCTGCAGAAATGAACAAAAGTAAATATGTAGTCCTTGCTCTCAAGGAGATCCCATTCTCTTGAGGGGAAGAGGTGGAATGCAAACAATGATGTACATACAAGATTTATACAGTGTAAATAGGAAATCATTTCAGAGGGAAAGTATTAGCAATGAGGAGCAAGTGATCCCGAGAACACCTCCTACAGAAGGTGGGATTTGAGCTGATTCTTAAAGGAAGCCTCAGAAGCCAGGAGGTAAAGGGTGAAGAGGAAGAACATTCTAGGCATGGAAGACAGCCAGTGGAAAGGCACAAGTTGGGAGATGGAGTATTACATGGGAGGAACAGAAAGCAGGCCAGTGCTGCTGGACAGAATCAATGTACGCCAAAGGTATTAAAGGTAAGAAAACTAGAATAGGAAGTGTCCAAATTGTGAAAGCTTCAAAAGCCAGAGGATTGTGTAGTTGATGCTGGAGGTAATACAGATCCACTAGAAGTGAATGAATGCTGTGGAGAAGATATGGTAAGACTTGCAATTTAGGAAAATCACTTTGGGAGTTGGTGGAGAATAAACCATACGGGGGTGAAATGTGAGTCAAGGAGACCAACTCAAAAGTTATTTTAATAATCGAGGCATGTAATCTTGAAAGCCTACTTCGGGGACAGGGGGGTAGCTGTGAGGATGAAGAAAGTGTAAGTATATGAGAATTGGTGTGGAGGTAGAAATAATAATAATATGTTAGGTCTGAGTGAAAAGTCAAGGTTGGCCTCAAGGTTGTGACACTGGGTGAGTGAAAGATTATTGGTACATAGACATCAATAAAGTTCAAAAGAAGGCAGAGTTTGGGGGGAAGTAAGTTCAGCTTTAGACATGTTGAGCTTTAGATAATTATAGAACATTCTGTTTAAGATGTCTAATAGGTAATCAGTGATGCTAGACTATAGGGTTAGAGAAAAATTAGGATGGAAAAAGTATGTCTGAGAACCATATAAATGGAACCAATAATTAAACCCATGGGAGCGGATAAGATCGCCAAATGAGATAATATAAAGGGAGAAATGAAGAGTGCTCAGGATGCCCCCTTGAGGAACACCCATAGTTGAGAAGTGTGACCTAGATGAAGATCCAGCAAAGGAGAATGATAAGGCATGGTCAAACATACAGGAGAACAACAAAAAGAGATCAGAATCATGAAAATCATAAAAGAAAAAGTGTCTAAGAGAAAAAGGTGATCAACCATGTCAAACACTAAAGAGAGATAAAAAAAGTATGAGGATTGAGGAAAGGCCATTAAATTTACCAATTAAGAGATCATTGGCAAAGTTTTGAGAGAGCAATTTAAGTAGCATAATGAGATCAGAAGCAAGATTGCAGAAGGCTTAGAAGAGAGTAAGAAGAGAGAGTCAGTAGAGGTACTGACCGTAGATGTTCTCAAAGAATTAGCCATAAAAGAGGAGAGATATAGACTATAAGAGACCTTAGAAGTCATTGAGCCCAACTTCCTCCTTTTACAGATGAAGAAACTGAGGCCCAGAGAGATTAATTGACATGAAATAACTAATCAGTGTCTTAGGCAAGATTTAAACCCAAGTATTCTTGACTATAAGTTCACTGTTACTCCATATTGCTTCTCTATGTTTGTGATGATTAGGGTACCACCACCTTTATGATTTGAATTTCAGGACTAAAGAAAAATCACAAATCCAGAATATAGCAATGGCAAAACTGAACTGAAAACTTTAGATCTACCTGAAGAGTACTATTTTTGATCCTCAAATATTGTTCACTTTGGTCACATAAGAGATCACCCACCTAGGTTGGAATTAATCCCACAGATAGATAGGAGACTGTCTTTCCCCTGCCTATCAGGTACTAGAGTGACAATCTCAGGAAATTAGAGAATGAAAGCATGGAACATCAAGAACATTGCAACACTCATTTTAATCCTTTTTCACATGTTGGGAACACTATGGACAATCTTACACCTATTCTTTTAATTTAGAGATTTTTGAACTCCCATTATAATAGAACAGATATTCTTCTGAATTTATTTGGCCAGGCATTCATCAGGACTGAATAATAAACTTTAATTGATTGTTAACATTGAAGTAAGAAGCAGTTAGCATAATAGAGAAAGGGCCAAGCTTGGATCCAGGAAATGTTCCCTATGCTGGCAGATACTTCCATACTGATAGGCACAGTAGATTGTAGAATTTACTTTGATATTCTCTCCCCTCAAACTCTAATGGTGACACCTCAGGAGCCTGAGACCAAGATCCTTAGGAATAATGTTGCCTCCAGCTGAGTGCCCTCAGACATCATCCTAAAAAGCTACTCCTGTGGAGATGAAGCCTGGCTACTACTCCTGCAGGTGCTATAGCCACAGGTACTAATGATCTAGAAAGGAAAGTACTTGCCAACAAACTCCTTGGTGCTGTCAAATGGTTCAACATCAGGAACTGATATAATTTTATTGGTGGAAACAATATGAAAAAAAGATATTAACATCTACTTTGCCACTACACCCTAAGGACCATGGACTTTTCCATTTCATTTGCAGCTGAAGCCTTCCATATTTGTTATCTCTTCCATTGGAATGGGAACTTCTTGAAATCAGGGAATATCTTACTATGTTGCAGTGGGGGGAGGGATATAAGGGGAGCAAAGAACCTTGTAAAAAGTATCAAAAGAGATGGTATCTTCAAGAGAAAGTTAGGTTTCAGTGATCCCCAAATGTGCAAGGAATTTTAGAGGAAAAGATCTACAATCACACACACACAGAAGAGATTTTAGCAATGTATTTGATAAAGGATCAAACTATTTTTGTGGAAGAGAGAGAAAGAGAGAGAGAGAGAGAGAGAGAGAGAGAGAGAGATGTATACAAGAAGTTACTACCTCTTGGATGCATTTGGAATTGAATGGCTTAACTCAAAGAACAGCCGTTCTAGTTAAATGTCAATTTAGCAGAGGTTCTAGTGGAGTATTCCAGGCATTTGATCATGGCTCCATCCAGTTTAACATTTTCATCAGTGGCTTGGATATAAACACAAGGGACATGCTTATCAAATTTGAACATAACACAAAGCCAAGAGGGAAAACTAACACTGGATGACGAAATAACAATCCAAAAGGATATTAAAAACTGGAACATTGCGTCAAACCTAAGAAGACAAATTTCAATAGGGATATATATAAAGTCTTACAGGTTGGTTCAAAAAATTATTTTACACATAGAAGACAGGAGAGGCATGGTTAGACATCACAATATTTGAAAAAGATATGAAGATTTTGGTGTTCTGAAGCATGAATATGAATCACCACTATGATGTGGCAATTATAAAAGCTAATGAGATCTTGAACTGCCATAAGAGAAATATCAGGTAGTTTCCAAGAATAAGGATGTGGTCACTGTATTCTGCCCTAGACAAACCAGCACAAAAATATTTTGTTCAATCCAGGATTTCACAGTTTAAGAAGCATACTGATTAGCTGGAGACTGAAAAGATTTGGGGGAAAGTAAACTTAGTAAAGAGCCTTCAGTTTGTGTCATATGAGAACTGGTTGAGGGACGTCAGGATTTTTGCCTTGGAAAAGACTCATAGGTACATCAGAGTTTTCTTTCAGTATATAAAAGTCATTTGGGAGAGTGATTAAATTTCTTTTGTTTGGCCCCAAAGAGGAGAACCAGGAGGAATAGGTCAAAATTATAGTCACAAATTTAGGCTTGTCATCAGGGAAAACTTCCTATCATTTGGATATATCCAAAACTGGATTGTGCTGCCTTAGGAGGTAGTGGGTTCCCCCCCACTGAAGGTCTTCAAGCAGAGATTCATGAACTCTTGTCAATTACATTTATAGTAGTGATTAATTGCAGATATACATTGAGCTCGGATACTATTGAGGTCCCTGTCAACTCTAAATCCTGTGATTCTGTGATTCCTATTTCCAGAAGATAGTTTGGAGTTTTGAATTATTATACTTCAGAAGAGACCACAGAAAGCTAATCAGATCTTTGGACTATACAAATGATGTTACTGCATGCAATGATTTTCTAGAAAGATATAAACAAATTAATAATTTTCATGGGAAAATATCTGGTTTAATGCTCTATGGAGGTGTGGCACTTGTGATCTCTCTCCAGCCTTTTATCATTATTCAAATAACCAGTAGCAAGTGTGGATTTAATAAGCTCACTGAAGTTCACAAACACTCTATTGCTAAGCTTCATTGGTGATACTTAAAATTTAATTTTGGATTAAAGCATTCTTTTTATTCTTATTTTGCCAAAAATGACAGAAGATAATTTGACTAATAGTTAACATAAAATACAGGAAGTCAAAGGAATTGATTCACACTCAACAGTTTTTTCTTTTCATTTCTGTGCCAATTGAAATCACTGTCTGTGCAGCTGAAAATGCTATTTCCAAATAAGGCCAACTGAGACATCAATTGCCCATTTTCACTGGCCCAGCAATCATTTCCCTACACGAGGGGCTAGATTCTATTTTGCAGACTTGGAAAAGTAAGAAGAAGAAGAAGAAGAAGAAGAATCCTCTATATAACAACAAGAGGCTCATGAAGAGCTTTATATACATTATTTTAAACAATCCAATGATCCTGGGAGGTGGATGCTAATATCATGTCCATTTTACAGATGAGGGAAATGAGGTTCAATGACTTGTCCACGGTAGCAAGGCTAGTCAGTGTCTGAGAATAGATTTGAACTCAGGTCTTTCTGATTCAAAATCTAGCAGTCTTATCATTATACCAAGTATAATGCTCACCACTGAGATGAGTGGTGGGTAGAATGGTCCAATACCCAACTGTTTCATCAGGCATACTAGCTCCAAGAAACAACCTATACTGTCTTGGGCACCTTGTGCCCCAAGTGACTCATTGGAAAGATTTTGCACATTTTTGCAATTATCAGTTGTGACAAATTGGAAAGTTTTTGTAATTTTTCTGCTCTTTTATAGAAGTCTACATTCACAAAACTGGAATATGAATGTGATACTCAATGGATTTGAAGTCAGAGAACCTAAGTTCACATCCTGACTCTTCTCCTTGTTTCCTGTGGGACAGGCATTTCACCTTGATGGTTCTCAGTTAGACCTTTAAGGTCTGTTCTATCTCTAACAATCAGTCTATAGGCATTCACTAAGATTCACTGCAAGGCATTCTAGAACTATGATATTATGACCCTACTTCGGAAGTTGTCATTCCCAAGTACATAACACATTCATGGTCTATATACTTATGGTAGTCTTCAGACTTGCTCTTGTCACAGACATATATTTTAGTATGTGGTCTGCTTCATAATCTTCTTCAAAAAGAGGTGCATTTTTCCATCCTAAATTTTGTAACTGTATTTAACAAAGAGATAGGCTAATTGTTAACATCTCTCACTTTTAGACCTTAATCTAACTCCTAGGTCCTTGTTGGTGCTAAAAATCTACAGGGAGAAAAATATCTATTTGATTCCAAAAGGTTAAATATCTGCAAAAGCTTTTGGAAATATCCATGGATTCCTTGAACCGTGTAGGAGAGAAAGGGCTAAAAAAATGGCCCACCTAAAATATCAGTTTAGAGCTAGAAAAGTCCTTAGAGTTCAGTCAGTCTAAATATCTCATTTTATACATGAAGAAACCACGGCCCACAGAGATTAAGTGTTTTGCCTAAGGCATACAAGTATTTGGTGCTAGGGCTACAATTTGAACCCAGATCCTCTGACTCAGAACCCATGGTGTTTTCACTATGCCCTGATCTCCCTTGGTTTCCACATTATTAAAGCTCATAAAATAGCAAGTAGGTTTTCCTGACTTTGCACAAAAAAAATATATATTCCTGAAGAAATATGCCATTTTGGAGGTAAAAATGAATATTTAAATTCACTTGTCAAACATGCTATTTAAAGGAATCATATACATGAGTGTATATGCATATGTATATCAATATATTTGTACATACATATGTGTATATTAAATGCCTGTTCCCTAATTGAGGTGTTCTTAACTTCGGATCTATTAATTTTTTGAGTATTTTTTTCTTGCTACAATATTTATTCTTTTTTAAAATAATATTTAATTTTCCCCCAATTACATGTAAAACCAATCTTTAACAATATCTGGGTTTTTTTTAAGCTTTGAGGCCCAAATTCTATCCTTCCCTTCTCCCACTTAAACCTTCCCTGAGATGGTAAGCAATCTGATATAGGTTATACATTTGAGTATTTCGATAAGTGTATCTAAATATAATGGGTTTCTTTTGTAATCCTATATATTTTATTTATTTTAAACCATTATTCTTAAGAGAGATCCACAGGTATCATCAAATTTCCGGAGGAGTTCATAATATAAAATAAGATTAAGAACCCTTGCCTAATTTGACGGTGTGGTAAATCTTGGTATATACACATATACACACACACACGCACACACACACACACACTGGATTTACTTAACTGCAAGCTATAAACAAATATTGAGGAGTAACTGCATGGTTTAAATTTACATCATGATTATATATTTCATGCTACACTTGCTGCCAGATAATAGTAGAAAGAGGTAATCAATATGTTTGAGGATTGCTTTGCTGTATGCAATAGGTCCATAGTCCTGTCAGGGTTGCTACACCTAAGTAGCACACCATTTTTAATGTCTCAGGCATAGAGTATATCTTCAGGAACCAATCTTTAAGGGCTACAGCATCTGAGAAGAATTCTGTGACCACACCAGATGAGGGAAGGAAGATAAGGAAAGATGAGGAGAAGGCAATAAGCATTTATATAGCATCTACTATGTGCTAGGCATTGAGCTAAGTACTTTACAAATATCTTGTTTGAGCTACACAGCAACCCTGAGAGGTAGGTGCTGTTATTATCTTCTTTTAACAGTTGAGGAAAGTGAAAGAAAAGTGATATTCCTTCTCTGAATTCCTATGGCCATAATGGATCACACTTGGCATGTCTTGAATTGGGGTGGGGCTCCTGCGGCCTCAAGGATGCAGGTTCCCCAGACCTGTGATAGATCATTCTCTAACTCTTTAAAGACTAGATTATAAATTCCTTGAGTGAAGTCACTTGGCCTTAGTCATCTTTGCATCCTTCTCAGCTCCTAACATAAAACCTTGTCCATTAGAGGTAATGAATGCTTATTTGCTTGCTATTAAAGATGATCAATACAATTTAAAGTCAAAGCAAGCCTAGGGCCTAGGAGAAGAATGTCTAGATGATTTGTCTTAATGTTTTCATTTTCCTTGGAAAGTTTTATAGCTCTTTTTTTGTCAGCTTCTATTTAACCACTGGAATTTTTGAGGAATAAATTGCATTGATGCCTGTAGATTTCCAGACAGAAAGTCAAAATCTTTTATATGAAAACAAGTTTTAACTGTGGAATTACCACACAACTTTTAAGGTTTAATTAGTCTTACCTGAAGAAGCAGCATTGATGTCATAAGAGTTAGAATTTAGTCCTGCTCAGCCACTACCTAGCTATGTAAATATATGTTTTATATAAGTCATTTGTATTATATATAAGACATTATATAAGTCATTTGATTTCTCTGGTCTTGAATTTTTTGACTTCATTTGTAAAATGAAGGATTCGAGTTGGAACAATAAGGTAACTTTTGGTTCTACATCAAATAAAAACTCTTGGCACCATGGTATGAGAAAGAAATGGTTATGTTAGAAAGTGTTTAGGGAATGGCAACCAGGATGATTCTATCTTAAGTTCATGACATATGAGGATCAGTAGAATGAACTAACATGTTTAGTCTGGAGAAAGTAAAATAGAATGGGATATAACTGTATTTAAGTATTTGAAAGGTTCTCATGTAGAGGACAGATTAGATTTTTTTCTTGGTCCTTGTAGGAAGAAGCAGGAGCAGTGAGTGGAAGTTACAAAGAGGCGAATATAGAATATAATTTATTTACTATATTAAATATAGAAAACCATTTCTCAGCTAAGGTTATTATGAGTTTATGAGTCTAAGCTACTAAAGTGATGCATGCATTCATTTATATGAACACTCACTGGGTTCCAGGTAGGTGTTGTAAGATTAAAACAATGCCTCTGTGGTAATTGTAACGTGCCATCTTTTTTCCTACCCACGGTAGACCATGAGCTCCTTGAAGGTGAAAATTATTTCATTTATCTTTTTGTATATTTATGACCTAGCATAGTGCCTTACATGTTAATAGATGTTTAATAAATACGTGTTGAATTGAATAGAATGGAATGGAATTTTATAAGCAATATGCTTTCTTCTGTTTGCATAATTCCTTGGAACAGATGACTGTCGGTCACTGAATTCTGACTTTTATTGTTACAACCTAGGCTATCTCTATCAATCATTACTTGTCATTCACCAATCTAGCAGGAACTCTTTTTTTTAAGGTAGAGTGAGTTACTTTGATCACTCAAAGCACAAGATCATATTTAAGCAAGCAGTTGAAGTAATAAGAAAAATGCATACTAATATGAAGGAGATCAGAAACACTCCCAACACCTTTGGCCCAAGCAAGCCACCTTATCTCATTCCAACGGCCTACCCCACTTCCATTCCACTCTCCCACAAGGAAGAAAGAGGTATGAGTCTAGCTTCTGGCCCTGATGCCCTGCTCTGGCCCTAAGATCAATGAAAGGAAATAGATGACGTTAGGAGAATAACTTATCTATTTTATATATATATATATATATACACATATATATATATACATATATATACACACATATATATACACACACGTATATATGTATGTATGTGTGTGTGTATATATATGTGTGTATGTGTGTGTGTATGTATGTATATGTATATATATGTATATATGTATAATCACTACCCATGACTGGAAACTTAACTCCACCTAGGAACTTTGTACTTTCCACTTCCACTCCCTCTACTTCCCCCATACCTTGAGTTTATAGGCCAGGTTTCAGCAGACGTGATGAGATGTCCAAGTCTTACACTACTATGGCTACATTAACAACCAACATCCAGTGGTAATAGGGTGGAAGTCTCAAAATTTCTACTATCTTACCCCAGAAATACACTTAGCATGTGACTACAAATAATTAAGTTCCAAGTCTCTCTTTTTTTCTTCTTTAAAACTCTTTCCTTCTAGTGATAGAAATGCATATCTCACACAGCAGCTTTCTGGGAAGTCACTTTCAATTCCTTCTCTCAATAAATGCACTATTTGTCCCCCAAAGCCTTCTGAAAATTATAGTCCAGATAGAAGATACCTATCTGTCCCAAAACTACTCACTTAGTGGCGGCACTAGGTATGTATAGGAAACCAGAGAAAAGCAGAGAGCTCCAATATCTTTCTAGCTCATTCTCTATTCAAAAAGAAATGAAAAAAAAAATGTAAAGGACCAGAATCTCCTAGACTTCTGAATCCAAATGGATATTGGATATCTATAGTACATTACTATTTGAGAAAAACAAATCAACCAACTCCTGGCTTCTAAACAAATAAATTAATTCCATATAAGCATCCAGCTGCATTTAAGTAGAGCAAAGAAATAAAGTAAACATGTGGGTAGATTATAAGATAAACAATAAATTATATATTGATACACACAGTAAGTACAAAAGCTGAACAAGAATTGTAAGCAAGGGAAAAATTCCAGTGCCTAGAGGTGGGAGGAGTTGGGGGGAAGGGAAGAGGTAGAGATCAACTTCTAGCAAGTCTCTTTCTTGTTCAAAATGCCATACTAATCACCCAGATAACTCATCCTGTACCAGACCTGTGCTAAATTAGGACATTTATTGTACCAAGCAAAAGAAAAGAAAGTTCAAGAGATAAGAACTCAGCAGTGAAAATGCTCCTAATAACTATAACAATAACTATGATCTTTCCAATTTCTAGCTTCTTTCACTATTTTTTTTAAATTCTAGTTAGTCATGTCATCAGAACTATTAATTTAGAATTGGAAAAGACATTAGATATCATTCAATTCAAAACCATCATTTTATAGATGAGGATTTGGAGGTTCAGACAGACATGACTTGCTCGAAGATAATCTATTTCTGACAACTAAGAACAGAAATAATGTATCACACAACCCTATAAGGACAGAGCTTGTTATATATATATATAATATATATATATATGTGTGTGTGTGTGTGTGTGTGTGTGTCTGTGTGTGTATATGTATATATATACCAGCAGTCAAATTATGTCTATTGAAACAACAATAATTTTATCTTCATCATCACTATCATCATTTTCATCATCACAATCATAACCTGTTCATATCATGCTTTTAGGGTGATACAACATTCTACTGCAATCAGACAATGCCCTATATTTTAAAGGATTTCTGCTCTTTTTGAAAAGAAAAGTCAATGAATACTTTCTCTGGAATCATTTAGTTTTCTCTTATGAAAACAGCCCATTTCTCATGTTGCGAACCTTCAAACACTACTGCATGTTGCATTCAAGGAGAATGGAGTACCTCATTTCCCTTACTGAACATGTTCTGGATAAACTTAGGCAATCTGTCTAGTTATTGTGTATCCATTTTGCAAGGATGAACAAAACCTATTTTGATGTGTTAACTGTCTCCCTTGATGGCACTAACTGTAAATTGGGCATCATTACTGTCCCTCAGCTGTCTGTCAAAGAAATTACGTGTAGATATGGGAAGATTCTCAGCTGCGAAGTAAAAACTGGGGATTTTAGTCCTTAGCTTTATGTGCTGTCTTTCCCTCCCCAATGTACCAAACAGGATGCTATCAAATGTTCAAATATTACTAGATGAACACGCCTAGAAATTTCGAGTGATAGAAAATTGCATAAAAAGTTAAAAAAAAAACTTTCAATGGGAATATAGGATTACCAGGGCACTGTGGGAGCCCAATATCACTTTTCAAATAGGGATAAGTTATAAATTGCATGACTATATTGTGGAGGAAATGTGTAAAATGTGCAATGAGTTATTGAATAACTATCACCTTAGAAATAGTAGCCTTCCAGTTCAAAGAAATGTAGCCTTCAGGGTCAAAAGGAGGCCTCCACTCCAGTCCCATATAGACATTCTGATGAAATTAACCAAAGACCTTCTACCCCATTAAGATAATCTGATGACTAAGCATAGGGAAATGCCCCTACTGAAAGGTACCTGATCTTGAGCAATTACCTGTCCTTGGGTGAAACCAAGGTTACTCCAAAATTGACATTCACACTCCCCTCTCCCATCCCCAAATCACCTGACAACCTATTCCTACTCAACCAACCCCTGAAATAAGAAAAGTGGCTAAGCAGCCTTACCTGACAGGTTTCTTTTTCTCCCTGCCCTAAAGTTGTATAAAACCATATATAGATACAAATAAATGTGTGTGTGTGTGTGTGTGTGTGTGTGTGTGTGTGTATCTCCTATTCTAAAGGTAGCTAGGTTGTGCGGTGGGTAAAACACCAGTCCTGGAGTCAGAAGACTCGTTTTCCTGAGTTCAACTCTGGCCTTGGACAATTCCCAACTGTATGACCCTGAGCAAGTCACTTAAATCTGTTTGCCTCAGTTGATTCATCTGTAAAATAAGTTAGAGAAGGAAATGGCAAACCACTCTAGGACCTTCGCCAAGGAAAACCCTAAATGGGGTCATGAAGAGTCAACCATAACTGAACCCTCTATTTTGCAAAGTTGCTAGTCACCTGCCAACTACTCATTAATTGATGCTAATTAAATTTTTTATCCTTTAGCCTTGCCTCAAGTCAAATGTGCCTCAATGGGAAGAATTACTCTCCAAAAAGATTCTAGGACCTTTAGGTTGGAAAAATTCACACATGCACATGTATATGTACATATGAACATACACATTTGTACACATAAAGCATGTATGTATCATATATACATATGTTTGTATATAAATTGTGTTCATATATGTATATTTACACATGAGTGTATATTTCCTCTATTCAAAAAAAAAGAAAAGAAAAATGTTAAGAACCAGAATCCCCTAGAAGTCTGAAAACAGATATCTGTAGTTTGTGTATTTGTGCATATGTATGCATAGGTATATATGTGTATGTATCTGTGTATGTATGTATGTATGTATGTATGTATGTATATGTATATATAAACTGGGCAGCTAGGTGGTGCAGTGGATAGAGTATCAGGCCTGGAGTCAGAAAGACCTGAATTCAAATGAGACCTCAGATATTTACTAGAGATGTGACCCTGGGCAACTCACTTAACGCTGTTTACCTCATTTTTCTTATCTGTTAAATGATCTGGAGAAGGAAATGGCAAATCACTCTAGTATCTTTGCCAAGAAAATCCCAAATAGGGTCATGAAGAGTCACACATGACTGAAATTACTGAACAACAATATGTAAACTATATATATATATATATATATGTGTGTATATATATATATATATATACACACATATATATGTGTTTCTGATAGCCTATATTTTTTAGGTTTGATATTTTTACTTTGTAATATAGCTGTGTTTTAATCCTCTAACCTGTAAGCCCCAAGAAGACAGGGTCATATCATGTAAAATTTGTATTTCCTCCAGGGTCTAACACAATGCTTAGCAAACAGAAGTATAATAAAAGCTTGTTAAGTGAATAAATAATTTAAGTCCAACATACGTTTACGATAATGATTTGGGATAGTATTGCTGATATTTAGTCAAAGCATTACTGGTTTTTCCTTTAAATATGGGATGTAAAATTGTTTCCTATATTCTTAAATGAGATTTCATTAAATTCAGGGCCATTTTTCCTCCCAGCAGAATCCCTGGCTTGATGATGGAGACAGAGGGGAAAATAGGATTTGCTTAACAGAAATTGCTGTACAGCAAATTTTGCTGGAATGCATTTATTTCATGGTAAATGATGGAGTCTTCTGCCCATAGCCAATCCCCTCTCAGTTTAGATTCCTATAAAACCCTGCTCGTAAAGTAATTTCATCAGCATGAATTTATATGTTAATCCCTCTCTCACTGTCCCAATGTTCTACAAAATCAAGGTGCTTCAATAACTCCACAGGATCAATTTACTGTTTTCTAACTGTAGTAGTATATTGGAGACCATTACGTGGTCCATCTGAACATCCCCTTTGCTTTGCCACAAAACCCTGAATTGGAAGACATTGAGTTGTAAGGGGCTATTCGACTCTGCCCAATTTTACCCCTTAGAAACTTCGGGTTGATAAGGGTAAAGGAAGGAAACAAGCATTTATTTAGCACCTACTATGTGCCAGGCATTTTGCTAAGCACAATAGAAGTATCTCATTTGATCCTCACAACTGTGGGAACTAGACGCTATTATTATCTCTACTTTAGAGTTTAGGAAACCAAGCCAAGAAAGCTATCTACCACAGTTTCAGAGCAAGTAAATATTGGAGGTCAGATTTGAACTTTGGGCTTCCTGATTATAAGCCCAGTGTTCTGTCCGCTTTACCCATGGGATTCCTATCAGTGAAGTGACTTGTTCAAGGTCACATGATGAGAAGTGGAAGAATAGTCAGGAAGGCCTGTAAGTGTCCTGACTGCCCAGGTTAATGCTTTTTTCTTATCTAAACAATCTGATGCTGCCAATTATGACAGAAATTCAGACATCTTTTTAGCCATTTGTTTTATAATTTGGAACTATGCCTTTAATTCGGACTATGTCTTATTAAGATTGTCATAACATATAATTTGATATTTTTCTCCCTTATTCAATTACATAAAAGAGAGAAGTTGGAATAGTGCCTTTTAGCACTGATACATGAGATATGTGGCAATTTTCATGTGTTTGTATAGCTCAGTCAGTGTGGTACAGTAGATAGATGTTCTCATCGAAGAAAAGAGCTGCTTCTAGTCCTTCCTCCGATATGTATACTCATGACATCATAGGCAAGTCATTAAACTTCTTAGTGTTGCAGTAATTCTCTAAGGTGCCAAACTGCAGTGGAGGGGAGTATTTCCTACTTTCGAAATCACTAAGTCAGTTAAATTAAAGGTCTATTTCCCATCCCCTATCTACATAATTCAATACCTGCATAGATTATGTTTAGTATATGCAATGGCTAAAGATGCCATCTTCAAGTTTTCTCACTAAAATAAAGCTTGTAGTTATTTGAAAATGATGTGGTCTGTTTCCTGTTGTAAGACATCTACAGTAGAAAAAACCTTCCTATGTTATATAAATACGGAAAACTACTAATACAAGGTCAGCTATTACTCCGATTGTAAGAACATCCTGTTTCTTTGCGGTCACACACACATGCACACACACGCACACGCACACACACACACACATGTACATGCACACATATATAACTAAAGCATTTTTATTTTCAGTCAAAATTAATTATCAGGGTCACATCGCATATACATTTCTCCCCTGGGGATTTCTGTACATACTAGAGAAATGGTTCATCAGTTATGGCCCCTGATCAGATCTGATAAGTTGTAGACTAGCTCTCCAGGCTTTGAATGGATAAAGATAAATGAAGTTTATCCAACAGAAGTATCAATCCACTTTGAACTCTTATGAACTACTCATAAAATAAATGTCTAGTGGTCTCTAGTTTATATTAAATAGCAGGGGAAAAAATGAACCCATTAAAAGGTACTTATGAAACATACAGGGTTTGACAACTGTGCTCCAGTGACTTTGAAATGCAGAGAAAAGAAGCAAAACTACTTACCACTTAAATAAAGGATTGTTCACTCTTTCTGGCTGGGGCCAGGGAACAACTCCATTAATTCTGAAAAGGCCTGAGGGATTTTCTAAATCTATACAGATTACCACAAAACACACACTACTTGGGTAATAGTGACTTTTCT